>NW_011221399.1:0-543 GCF_000146605.3 Meleagris gallopavo | reverse complement strand
ATCCTAGTGAGTATTGGAAAGTAAAAACTTTATTTAGCAAGGCTAGATGGAATTGGGAACACATCTACAAAGTACAATTAAGGCTAACTAACTTGATTGTTTGTGGGGATTGCAGAACTGGTGAGGAGGGAGGAGTACTGCAAATGCTAATTATTTTGATCAGTGGAGAATTTGATGCATCCAAGAATTTTGGAGAGTTTTGGTCTTGTTCAAAGCTCCAGGTGGGTTTAGTCTGAGGTTCTGGCAATCCATGATGGAGTCATACTTGGGCCTCACCTCACAGAATCGCAGAATCACAGAATTGTAGGGGTTGGAAGGGACCTCTAGAGATCGTTGAGACCAACCCCCCTGCCAAAGCAGGTTCCCTACACCAGGTCGCACAGGTAGGCGTCCAGGCGAGACTTGAATATCTCCAGAGAAGGAGACTCCACAGTCTCCCTGGGCAGCCTGTTCCAGTGCTCCGTCACCCTCACCGTAAAGAAGTTCTTACGCACATTCGTGCGAAACTTCCTATGCTGCAGCTTAGATCGGAAGATCTCGTAT
>NW_011221398.1:0-517 GCF_000146605.3 Meleagris gallopavo | reverse complement strand
ACACAGATGCACTCAGAAACACAGTTGGTTATTAAAAATAGCAATACAATGAAGAAATTATATTAGATCATTTAAAATAAAATGAGACACTTTTTTTTTTTTTTTTTTTTTAAACAGGTAAACAAAAAGACACTCCTAGGCAATGACTTGCAACTATAGAAGAGCTTTGGGTAAGTGATCAGGTAGAGAAGGAACAGTCACTCAACTTGTGCTGGCAATTAAAGGAAACTTATTTTGATGTACACAGTGTACTACTAGCAATGTCCTGCACATTCTTTTCTACAGTGACTACATATAGCAGGTTTTGCCCCATTTTTAATGCAAATTTAAAACCATGAGGGAAATGCTCTTAAGAATAACTGTCAGTACTGGCTTTATTTGCTTTAGTGGACATGGAACTTGGGGGAAAAAACAACAACAACAACAACAACAACAAACTCAATTCATTAGGAAAGTCTTTTTTTTCTCTGTAATAATGCATTATATGCACAAAGTAACATAAATTAAGAGAGAGGAA
>NW_011221397.1:0-366 GCF_000146605.3 Meleagris gallopavo | reverse complement strand
CTAGATAGTAGTTTTGAGTCATTGGCCCATCACTGTGCAACAAGAGATGTCAAACTCCTGGGTCAGTACAGATCAACCAGTAAGAAGGAAAGCATTCATTCTGCTCTCTTTCCTGTCACAATCCAGCCTGAATTCAGGTTATAATTTGTTCTATTACTCACTTTCCCACTCTGTCTCAAGTAAATTATTTTTTTTTAACATTTTTTAATTTTTTTTTTAACATTTCTTTCAAAAGAAAAAAAAAAAAAACAAAAAACACTGTCGTCTGGAAGCAGCGAATTCTCTCTTTTGGAGTTTGCTACTTTGCAGGTAGCAAGGCAGATTCTGATCTCTTTTCCACTGACCTAATTTCAGAATCACACTTTT
>NW_011221396.1:0-406 GCF_000146605.3 Meleagris gallopavo | reverse complement strand
TGTACTGTGAGGGTTTCATTTCAACTTGAGTGAGCGTGGTGACTGCAAGAGGCAGTTAGACCTGCATTATGCCTGCCCCTTCACAGTGTTCACTTGTCAGCTACATACTCTGTGCTCAAGCTACACACAATTGACTCATGAAAAAATATCACTAAAAAATCACATAATAATATTAAAAGTTAATGATCTTGTGGGACCACATTACTAGCTGTCCAGAGCTGCACGCAGCCTGCAGGCTAGACATGCATGTTCCTGCAATCTTCCTCTTTTTTTCTGCAGCTATTGAGCCTTTTTTTTTTTTTTTGTTCAGCCCGACTAGAAATGTAGTGCAGTGTAGAGCAGAAGCAGCAGGAAGTATCCAGAAACACTGGATGACAGCAAAACCCAGCCCACCACACAGCAAGGT
>NW_011221395.1:0-372 GCF_000146605.3 Meleagris gallopavo | reverse complement strand
TCGGCCCCGGGCGGGTGGGGGGGGGCTCACACACACGACGGGGTCGGGGTTGGGCGGTGCTGTGTGGGTTCGGTGAGCCATGTGGGCTTTTCTAGCAGCTGTGTGGGGCCTGTGAGTGGGGGGTCTTCCTCCCGGGCTGGATGGGGAGGGGTACTCGGCAGCCCCCGGTCCGCTGTGGACTTGCTTAGGATCTCCCTTGCCTGACCCGTGCCTTTCCTGCAGGGGAGATCTTTGAGTTGAAGGCAGAGCTGAACAGTGACAAGAAGGAGAAGAAGAAGGAGGCGGTGAAGAAGGTGATCGCCTCCATGACTGTCGGCAAGGACGTCAGGTGTGTCCATCCTCCTGTCCCGCAGACTGTAGTGCAGGCTCAGG
>NW_011221394.1:0-486 GCF_000146605.3 Meleagris gallopavo | reverse complement strand
CTGCTGGGAGATGAGGTGTCTACAGTCGGGGTGTCAAGCAGAACTGCAAATGCTGTCCTTGCAGCTCAGCTGAGATGGAAATTGCCTTTTTTTCATCCTCTTTCTGACTGTGGGTTCTGAAATCTACCCAGTGTTCATAGAATCACAGAATGGCTTGGGTTGGAAAGGATCTCAAAGATCATCTAGCTCCAACCCCCTGCCAAGCGCAGGTTACACAATTTGCCTGGAGTTTTGGCTGAGTCCTATGAAATGATAACATATTATTGCACTCTGCCAAGCAAGTGATGGGTATCTTCCTGACACAATTCATTCACTCCATACTTTCTAATGGATGCCTTTGGGGTGAGATTGTTTTAGCTTTAATCTCTTCTAAAACATGGATTTTTGTTCAGGGGAGCTTAGGATCACGGCAACGTCCATCAGAGGACCCTCTGTGTTATGGAACCCTTCTAATAATGGATGCAGTGGAAGGAGGCAGACAGCTGA
>NW_011221393.1:0-408 GCF_000146605.3 Meleagris gallopavo | reverse complement strand
TTGCAGAAGAACATGAGGAGCTCCTCAGCAGGAAGCCACAAACCCTGCAGAAAGCTGCAGGAGACTCAGAGCACGTATGGGTGCCCAGGAGGAAATGCAGGCCCAGAGTTTGAGCAGCACCTGGCCTTGGAGTGCTGCAGCCCAAGACAAAGCTATTCTGCCTTTGCCAAGATGGCTTTTCAAGATGGACTTGTCTGTTCTCACAAAAACCAGGGGGCTGACCCATCCAAATGCTTGCTGATTGCTTGGAAGCCCAAATCCAAGCCTAGGGGCAACATTTCCTGGGTGTGATCATGCGGTGCCTGAGCGAGAGGATGACCCAGGCTGGTTACACAAGAGTCATCTTAATTTCTCTGTTTTGTTACTTCAGAAAACGCCATTGGGTGGCCCTCATGTTGTTTTCTTAAA
>NW_011221392.1:0-433 GCF_000146605.3 Meleagris gallopavo | reverse complement strand
GGGCTCCCTGTAGGTCCTGCAGGCTGCGCTGAGCTCAGCCCAGCCTTCTTTCTCCGTGCTGAACCAGCCCAGCTCCCTCAGCCCGTCCTCACAGTGGAGGTGCTGCAGCCCCCGCTCGTCTCTGTGTCCTCTGGACCCTCTCCAACAGCCCCCCTTGTCCTGGGGGCTCCAGCCCTGGGCACAGCACTGCAGATGTGGCAGAGCAGAGCGGAGCAGAGGGGGGCCATCGCCTCCCTGTCCCCGCTGCCACCCCTCTGCTGCTGGAGCCCAGGATCCCATTTGCTTTCCGAGCTGTGATCGCACACTGCTGCCTCACGTTCCGTTTTTCATCTATCAAGACCCCCGGGTCCTTCTCCGCGGGGCTGCTCTCAAGGCAAAGAGCAGGGGGGGATATTTTAGGAGCGGGTGCAGCTGCTGTCCTCACCCGTGAGGT
>NW_011221391.1:0-544 GCF_000146605.3 Meleagris gallopavo | reverse complement strand
TGAATTCTGTTCCACAGTAATTGTGTCCATAAATATATCCTTATCTGTGAAAGGTGTTAAAACACCTGCCCTATAGCATACAGTGAAAGATTAACTATTGTTGAAATAAGTTAGTGTTTGTGAACACATGATACCAATTTACATGTACATGTAGAGTTTCCTTCCGGTAGTTCAGAGTATGAAAGTATTAGGTTCTGATAATGAGCAGTTAAGAACTGAACTGAACTAGAAGCTAGTTCATCAATCTTTCTCTGTTGAACTAAGAAGACAGAAAAACTTCTTGCAAGAAACCTTCCTTTTCCTGAAGTCAGTGATAAAGTACTCATTCCCTTTAATAAGCATCATGCTTGAGCTTGGCCAGATAAGAACCCTAATGTCTTTCAGCTCAAAGGAAAAAAATCTATAGTATCTTTAATAAGAGAAAACCTTATAGTTAAACCTTATGAAACATAGTGTGACTAGCAATATAGTTTTCCTTCCTAATCTGTAGCAATGGTTCAGTGGACAAAAGGAAAAAAAATACCCTCGATATCACTAACACAAG
>NW_011221390.1:0-498 GCF_000146605.3 Meleagris gallopavo | reverse complement strand
TTCAGCATATTCCAGTGAGTGATGGAAACACTTGTGGAGCCAGCAGCTTTGTGAAACTCCAGTCTGTATCTTTTCCTTATCAATGTTGATGTTTCTTTCTAAGGATGAGGACAGTGGAGTTCTCCCCATCACACAGGGCTAACGGGCATTGCGTGCAACAGCCATTAGCTCTTCCTCTTTCCCCATTTCCTGCCGTGTCCCTTGTACTCATTCCTCGTGGTTTCTTTGTCTCTCTCTGTGTCCCTGCTGCAGGTTTCCTTACTTGCAGGGTGACAGCCCGCAGGGCAGGGGCGGTCCCTGGCAGCCCACATGGAGGGCCAGGCAGCGCTTTGTTGTGCAGAAGAGGCTTCCATGCAGCCACTGCTCCTTGCTCTGTGAAATGCACTTTTTGTCCAAAATGGTGTTCTCATAACAACAAGCCAGGTGACAAAATGCTTTCCAATGTCACATTTGTTCAAGGAAAAGTATATCTTTTTAATGAAAATATTTTGAACAGGA
>NW_011221389.1:0-451 GCF_000146605.3 Meleagris gallopavo | reverse complement strand
GCACGTGCCCAGTGGCAGCAAACGCTCAGACTTGCTCCCAGCTGCTCAGGGCCATGCAGCCCTTAATGCCAGTGTCTATGCCATCCAGATACAGGCTGCCAGACTTCTGGAAAGAAATCCTGCTTCAACTACTTGGAAAATATAGTTCCACACAGTAAAACTGTAATCTGTCTTGAAACCTCTTCACGTTCTCAGCTACAAAACTGTCAGCACCATGAGCTATGCCTTTTCACCAGCAATGAAGAAGAGTTTGCACGCTGTGCTGCACTTGTAACAATCAGCGGAGCTGACCTGCTGTTGCTGTTGCCACTGCCCACCGCCTCATTGTGCTCATATCCACTGCTTGGTCTTTTTCAGTGCTCCATGTGCATCGGTGAATGTCAGTGGGTGACATTTTTTTCCACATGGAGGAGTTCAGAGACACACCTCTCCTTCATCTGCACTTCCACAT
>NW_011221388.1:0-499 GCF_000146605.3 Meleagris gallopavo | reverse complement strand
AGGCTGTGGCAGATCAGAGGGTCTCTGCTCACTGGAGGAGCGCTTTCTCTTTCGAGACACTCTTCTTGGAGGAGCTGGCTTGTCCTGGGTGTGTCCCTTGCCCTTCTGCTCCTGCCCACTGGTAGCGTCAGGTGGCAATCCGCTACTCACTGCAGCTGTACCCATCTGGACACCTGCTACATCAACATTCTGAGATGGAGCAGGAGCTTGGGTCTCCAAGAGCAGCCCACTCCCAGGTAGCAGCACTTGGGCTGGCTCTCTACAGGCAACGGGAGCCAGCACGTCCTGCTGGAGCCAGCTGTCACCCTGGCTTGATCCATTATTGGCACCTCCGGCCTCACTGGCACCATTGAAAGTCTTATCTTCAGTTGCCACCAACTGCTTCTTCATTGCCTCCAGAGGTGGACGTGGGCTTTTCCTTTTGGCCAGCAGTCTGAGCCATCATCTATTCCCACACTGAGCTGTGTCCAGCCGTGTCGGCTCTGAGAATCTGTTTTCT
>NW_011221387.1:0-497 GCF_000146605.3 Meleagris gallopavo | reverse complement strand
CCTTATATGAAAGTCTGCAGGGACAGGGTATCAACAACATCTCTGGTCAACCTGGTCCTGTGCTTCACCAATCTCACTCTAAAAGACTTCTTCCTTATATCTAATCTAATCTACCCTCTTTAAAGTTTCCCTTTGTTCCTTCAGAACAGACCCTGCCAAAGTGTGTCTCCTTCTTCCCTGTAGCTTCCCTTTTTATAGTACTTTCTTTTTTTTTTTCTTTTTTTTCTTTTTTTTTAACTTTTATACAGCTAGTTTTCTTACATTAGAGACACTGAAAACGGAAGATCTTGAGTGAGTATTTCTGTATGTACTCCATGGTCTTTAATATTGCAGGCTTAGATGTCACAAGGAAACATTTCCCACACAGGATCAGAAGTGTTTGGTATAGATTTGCTTTGGTTCTTGTTTTACCTTCAAGCACTCACAAAAGACCATCAACACGGTCAAGAAAGGTAGAGAGTACTAGTGAGCTATTCTGCAGGAACCTGCCAAGAACA
>NW_011221386.1:0-507 GCF_000146605.3 Meleagris gallopavo | reverse complement strand
AAGGAATATTCTTTAAAACAGCACGGCATTATGCCATACCCCACGTCAGACTTCTTTTGAGGGACAAGTCTGTCCTGGGACAAGAACTGCTGGTTCTCATCCCAGACACAGCGTACGAACAAATCAATCTGAAACTGTACCAGAACCCTCAAGACAGAAAACAGCACGCATAGATACCTTGTAGAGCTTTTTCCACACACACCCCCACCCCTAATCTCAAATCCCCATTTATATTTACACAAAATTTAAAAGGAAATACTGAAAGCAGCAAAACACACATTTTTTGGCATAGCCAATTCCAGTAGCTGGAGAAAGCTTGCAATGTTTCTGTGGAACCGTATTTTGGAAATAAATGCACAGATGGGTTTTCAAAGGGCACTGCTACGAGGGGAGCTAGCCTTGTAGTCAAACCTCACTGAATAGAAACAAACATTTCCAACAATTTATAGTTTGTTTTTTGGTTTTTTTCCTTTTTCCCCCCCTTAAATAGTTTTAGCATCCGCATAG
>NW_011221385.1:0-390 GCF_000146605.3 Meleagris gallopavo | reverse complement strand
TCCAAAGCATTTTTCAGAGAACAGGGTACTGAAATGAGAGCAAAATCTTTAGAAAGCATACTGGCACTACTAGGAAAAAAAAAAAAAGTAAAAAAACTGTGGAAAACTGTCCGTGTTTTCTCTGAAGGTTGCTCAGTGTGCAGAGGATGTGCTCTCTGTATCCTGTTCAGAAATCATATGTGCCCATTGGTGGATCTTCATTATGGTAATTAATATTTTAGCACTGATAAAATTAGGGCATGGTGACCTTACAAAGACCTAAGGAAGCCTGAAGAAATATTTACTGTTGGCTGTGCTGCATACCTCTAAAGAATGGCCTGTTGACTGAACTAGGCCTGAATTTTTATGCCATAAAGACAGAGTTATTTTGAAGTTTAAAGATGACTGGAA
>NW_011221384.1:0-416 GCF_000146605.3 Meleagris gallopavo | reverse complement strand
AGTTAGTCTTACAACAGTTCATACCAAACCTGGGGGGCTTGTGAGCTAATCTTCCAAGCTCTATTACCTGCTCGTGTTTTCTACAGCAACTCCACAGGATACAGTTGTGCATATATTGCAGAGATGTCACAAACCAGATCCAGCAGTTATTGCAGCCTTTTGGGGGATAAGCATGCACACTTGTCAGAAAAGGGGACAAACAGAGCTCTTGGCACTGGCCCTCCGTTACAGCAGATAAATGTTTTACTCATTGCACTAGTTCTGGTTTTCTCTCTTCCTCTATGCCAGCTTCTTACATTAAGTATTTTTTTTTGTCTAGAACTAGACAGGCAATGACAAATCCAACTAAATATTCCCTCCCCGAGCTCCTCCCTTCCTCTACATGCTATAATTTCCAGGTAAGGGGTGGCTGCAGT
>NW_011221383.1:0-529 GCF_000146605.3 Meleagris gallopavo | reverse complement strand
CACAGGTAGGCGTCCAGGCGAGACTTGAATATCTCCAGAGAACGGAGACTCCACAACCTCCCTGGGCAGCCTGTTCCAGTGCTCCGTCACCCTCACCGTGAAGAAGTTCTTACGCACATTCGTGCGAAACTTCCTATGCTGCAGCTTATGTCCGTTTCCCCTCGTCCTGTCTCCACGTACCACTGAAAAGAGACTGGCCTCACCGCTATGGCCGCCACACCTCAGATATTTATAAACCTGGATCAGGTCCCCTCTCAGTCTTCTTTTCTCAAGGCTAAACAGACCCAGTTTACTTAGCCTTTCTTCATAGGGGAGATGCTCCAGGCCCTTCACCATCTTTGTGGCCCTCCGCTGGACTCTTTCCAAGAGATCCCTGTCTTTTTTGTACTGGGGAGCCCAGAACTGGACACAGTACTCCAGATGAGGCCTTACCAGGGCAGAGTAGAGGGGGAGGATCACCTCCCTCGACCTGCTGGACACGCTCTTCTTAATGCACCCCAGAATGCCATTGGCCTTTTTGGCCACGAGG
>NW_011221382.1:0-443 GCF_000146605.3 Meleagris gallopavo | reverse complement strand
CACAGGGAGCTGAGGGAAGCACAGCCAGGAATGACCAGAGAGATGTCCCATACCATATCCATTCTATATGTCTGAACAATAGGACTGGAGGAACTGGCTTTGGGGTTGCTGCTATGTGGGGACATCTGGTGCTAACTAATTCCATTATGCATCATTTAGAGCTGTTTTGTGTGTGACACTGCTGTGCTGTATAAATATGTGTCTCCTCTGCTCTAAATGCTGTGGGTGTTTACTGTTGTTTACTGATGTTTAGACATTGACAAAATCCAGTACCTGTCCTCTTTACGATGGGTTTCAGCAGGTTTGTGTAGCACTGGTTTAAGCGGGCTGCCTTCAGCAAGCCCACGCCCCTCATTGTAAACCTACACAGCTGAATCCAATCCTTGCTAGCCTTCTTATATCTTCATCTTTTTTTGTAACTGCTTAGAGTGTGGACATTTACT
>NW_011221381.1:0-517 GCF_000146605.3 Meleagris gallopavo | reverse complement strand
CAAGAGCTGTGTATGTGGAAACTAACAATGAAATGTAAAAGTATAGAGTAGAGTTTCTTTGTTTTGATTTACGAAAAGACAACTCTGTCATTGAGCTGTCCTTTTTTTTTTTTTTCCCCTTAATTGTTTATTTTTGAAAGAACTTAGCATTTTTTTGGACCATCTAGTCCAGCCTTCTGCTTTTTACAAGCATCTCTTTCCAGCGTTAATCAAACAACATCGTAGAATTAGTTTTGTTTTTCATTCCATGCCTCCTATTTACCCGTTGCCTTCATGAAAAACACTGGAAAACACTCCCCAGTAGGGTTTGAAAGAAAAATTGCAGCTTCCAACTTTCATCTAGTGTGTAAGCCAGCTTATAAGTGGGTTTTGTTCTGACATCAAATTGAAATGTTATCTGCAGCAGTTTTTATTTGGTCGGTGTTTCCCTCCTTGCTCATTGTGCAGAAGACTGTCTATAAATAGTCTCAGCTCTAGTTCTTCTAGGCTAAGAAGATTAACTCTGCGTTTGTCCTAC
>NW_011221380.1:0-517 GCF_000146605.3 Meleagris gallopavo | reverse complement strand
CCATCCCCAGGAAGAGCTCAGTGCACTCTCACAGAGCGCAGTCGCCCTTCCTTGTCTCCTCAACCATCCATTGTAAGACTCTGTTTTCCCTTTGTGCTACACTCCAGTTGTGGAAGCCCATTTACCCGTGTCCCCCGTGGTCCAAAGAAGAACTCGGGCCTGCAACTCAACATAGATTTCTGTCTCATTGTACTTTGTTGTTCTCAATAGCGTAAAAACACATAAGAAAACATCGTAATTGGGAAGCATCACTGGATTTAGCCTGGCTGTATAGCTAATTGTCAGGGTTTTATGATTTTTGCTTACTGATATTCCACATCAGAACATTATGTAGTGCACTGGGAGTTACAGTGCTAATGCTCCAGTTCCAGGTACCTGTCCCAGAAAAGAAGAACTACATTCCACAGCAGACTGTTCACTGTGTTGTTGTTATTTCTGCTCGGGGGGAACAGATGTAAGCCCTTGGTTGGTCCTTTGACCTCTCTCTTTTCGACCATCAGTTTCTCCTCCCTTCTGC
>NW_011221379.1:0-450 GCF_000146605.3 Meleagris gallopavo | reverse complement strand
CGGCTTCCTCGATGAAGAAACCCATAATTAGATCTCATTTTTGTCAGCTCACTCAGTATGAAGATCCATACAACTGAGGGAGGGCTCTTAGACTCAGAAATCAAGCAGCTCCTAAGAATACCACTGCACCCGTTTCAGATTAAAGCCTTCAAAGCCTCCCCTCCATTAATCTACCCAAAGGCAGGAAGCACTGCGCTTTGCTCTTCAGTTTCAGAGCTTGGGTGGTGGTGGTTTTTCTTTTTTCCTCCTTTTTTTCCTTCTTTTTTTTTTTAAATTAACCTTTAAGATTGCTCTCTGTTGATTAAACCATTTTCATGCTTCAGCGAGTTTGATTCCTATTAGTTCAGACTGCAGAGAGCGCATTGATTTTTACTATAGTCAGGATCAAGAGCAGTAACAGCTTTGCAAATTAAGCAACTGCTCACAACGTTAACTAGAAAAATACATCCA
>NW_011221378.1:0-427 GCF_000146605.3 Meleagris gallopavo | reverse complement strand
TTTTTATGGAGATACATATGTATCATACACAGAAAATTTTATTGATATTTCCTTTTGAAAAGTAGTCACAGTAACCAAAGCCCTCATTGCCTTACTTTATTCCTTGTCACACATAGCTGACTTAAACATAGAAGGGGAAGGAAAAAAAAAAAGGAAAAAAATGCCTTGCAATTGCTATTAGCAATTCCTTTTGCATGACTGCATGCGATTGGTCCAGGGGAGCTTGTGTGATGTTTTGAGTGGTAAGGATAAAATTTTGAGCTTTCCAGCTGTTCCACTGCAAGTTTGTGGAAAATATTTTCATTTTTCCTTCTATGACAAGAACATCTTTATTCTGCAATAAGTTCAGTTTATTGTACAGAAAGTTGAAAAGTTGATCATGTTCTGCAAGTACCTAAGAAGGAATAATGCTTGTAACAGTAGAGAG
>NW_011221377.1:0-552 GCF_000146605.3 Meleagris gallopavo | reverse complement strand
AAAACTCAGAAATGCATTCATATAAAGCTTATTTTGAAAAAATACAGATTTCTGACATTTTGTATTTGTATTATATTGACTAACTTCAGAATAGGAATATAAAACCTATGTACACATCAAAGTAATTGTTAGCATTATGGCAAAACTTATCGACATATGTAGGTCACCTTCATTCCCTTTTTGGAAATAAACAAAAAAAAAAAACAAACTTCAATGCAGTAGACAACAAAAAAAAAAAAGAAAGAAAGAAAATGAGGGATTAATAAGCTACAATTTATAGTTTCTGAAAGTAAATCTATTGACTTCAACCAATACATTTTTCATTTCTTTTTATACAAAACGTAATTTTGCCTCCCTACAGCATTAGAGATTTCAACAGAAGCGTTTGCATTTCAGACAGATAACACAATTTACACTTTGCATAGTTAAGAACTCATATTGTTAATTATTTGAGGCAATAACCATGTGTTCATTCTCCCCCTCAGGCACATTAACCTAAATTAAATAAATAATTCTACAACCTAATGTTATTAGACAAAACTAATATTAATT
>NW_011221376.1:0-417 GCF_000146605.3 Meleagris gallopavo | reverse complement strand
TCACATTCCTCAGCTCATCCCTTTCTCCCAACTTTACTGGGAGGGTGAGTTAATTCCTCTTTTATATCTTTTCCTGTAGCACCTATTTCTCAAATAAAGGCTCTGTCATTGTCTTCGTTTGCTCTACACCACAGTTTGTTCTCTGGTCATAATCTGCTGATTCATGCAAACGAGCTCATCAAGACACTCTACATTTTTGTGGTGTGACAGCTGTGCATGGCTGTCCAGAACATGGCTTGTCTTTTACATCACTGTTGCCACTGCTGAAACGCACCACTCACTCCTCACTGTGCTCACATCCACTATTTGGTCTCCTTAAGTGTTCAGGCAAGTGTTGAAGAACGACAGTGGCTGTCATTTTTTCCTTTATGGATGAATTCAGTGACACACCTTTGCTTCACATGCACTTCCATGTCA
>NW_011221375.1:0-468 GCF_000146605.3 Meleagris gallopavo | reverse complement strand
GGGCGTGGAGATCAGCTTCTAGTGTCTCAAGCCCCTGTAAGTTAAGACTCAAGCATATTTTTTGGAAGATTTGGGAACTATGTTCTTTTTGCATAAGCTTTGCCTAACATTAAGAATCTCTGTCAAACACCCTTCAAGGTCCCAAAGCACAGACATGAAGACATGATCCATTTAAGCCACTGAAATACTGCTCAGGGGGAAAAGCAGAAGACATCTCTGTACTAGCAACTATTTTTTTTTCCACTTATGTCATTCATTAAAATTGGGAATTTTTAGTCAGACAATCCCAGAAAAGAATCTATTGAATCTATTCAGTCTCCTCCCAATAGCTGAGACCATGAGCAAAAATATTGTGAAATTATTTTCTTTTTCTTTCTTTCCTTCTTTTCTCCCTTCCTTTTTTCCTTTGAATGTACAGAAAAGGTCTTGTGGCTCTTCAGTAGGACTCAAGGGTGGATCCTGATTCAT
>NW_011221374.1:0-560 GCF_000146605.3 Meleagris gallopavo | reverse complement strand
AAAGTGAATGATCACAGGACAAAACGTCACCAAACTTCAGCCTCAGAAAGATCAGAGAACTTAACTTTTGAATGAATGCAATTAAGAAATCTTGTAGCAATTCTAAGGAGGGTTTCATGCTTTCTAGTATATCATCATCAGTCATGGCCTCACTGAATAACACCCATGAATAAAAAACATGCTGAAAAATAACACCCTTTTATACTAGCTCCCTTTCATTTAAGAAATTCTGCTCTAAGATTTTTCACTTATTACATGAAGTGCAACTTTTTATTACTTCAAATTCTAAGGGTTGGGTTTTTTTTTTTAAATTATCCATAAGAAAAATACTGCCTTATAAAAACTATGTTAAAATGTGGAATGACAATTAATGAAACGGATTCTTGTCAATATTCAGTTGGCTTAGACAACCTCAGGGTACCAATATGCTGATTTGTAATTTAAGGCCTGAGTAAAGACTGTTTCAGAGGGAAATGCACAGAAGCCTGATTGAGTTTAATATGCATCTACATTTGCTACCGGGCATAATTAAAACTACATCTCTCTCTCAATCTACATAA
>NW_011221373.1:0-365 GCF_000146605.3 Meleagris gallopavo | reverse complement strand
AAAAAAAAAAATAAGAAGAAATTTCTTGCTGCTCTTCCTATGGTCTTTTGGAGCACACTAAAATAAACTCATCTTTACAAAGACATATTGAAAGTAAAACAAAATAACAGGATCATGTTTGTTTTTCATTGCTGCTGGTCCTGTACACCACCAGGTTTAACTTTGAATCACCAACATACTGCACAATAGCAACAATTATCTCAAGTTTAGTGTCCTCAGATTTTGCTAACCTGGGAAGAAATAAAAACATTTAGCTAAAACAAATCACTTTGAAGTATTTCATGTTTTCAGGTGATGAAAAATTTTATACATAGCTCTTGAGCTAAGACAAATTGTCAATGTTCGAAAAATATTTCATGCTAAAA
>NW_011221372.1:0-415 GCF_000146605.3 Meleagris gallopavo | reverse complement strand
TTTGTTCATCGTTAACCTAAAAAGACTATATATGGAAAAGGGCCCATTTGTAATCTGGTGAATGTTGGGTCAAATTAGAAAGTCTTGTGAAGAATCAATTGAGTTAACAAAGGTTTTATCTGTCCTACTACTTCCTACTCTCAACTCTCTTTTTTTTCCTTTGTACCTCAACATACTGCCTATAAAAGGAATTTTATCTTGTTTTTTTCCCCTCCAAAAGCTACTGTGTCTCACTGAAATTCTTGGGGATGTAGTTGTGAGTCAGCCATGATGAAATTTGGCCCTAAATGGGTTTAACAATTAGGATTAAATCCTGCTCTCAATGAATATAATGGCAGGGGTCTTCTTCACCTCAGTTGGTTCAGGATTCCACCCTAGGTCATATGGCAGAATTTACCCTCTGTTTGAGGAGAAA
>NW_011221371.1:0-432 GCF_000146605.3 Meleagris gallopavo | reverse complement strand
AAGAGGCTGGCATAGCTGTCAAGACAACTGTGCCTTTTTGCAAGATGCTGTGAACCTGTGATCGGAAAGACAATCTAAGACCGATGTCTTAAATGTTCCCATCACTTGCTCGGGATTGCTTAGCTCTGGCATGGCTGGCAGGACTGAGTACTGAGCCCTGATGTCTCCAGCAGCAGGGCTGTAAATAAGTTTCCATCATAAACATGCCTGCAATTTCCTTCCTTGCTGTTCTTTTTGCTGTTGTATGTTTGTCCTCTTGATTTGCCCTAGAAAAAAAAGAAAAAAGGGAAGAAACATAATAGGATTGCAGTGCTGATATCTTTGACAGTTATACTAATGTAATCTTCCCTCCCCCCCCACCAAAAAAAAGACCGAAAACAAATTCTTATACTATCTTTAAGATGTCAAGCAGAGGCTTTTCCATATTTAAAA
>NW_011221370.1:0-504 GCF_000146605.3 Meleagris gallopavo | reverse complement strand
TTTCCCCATCTTCTGGTCTCTCTAGTGCTGATGGGATTTCAGTGCCATTTGTCAGTGTCTTCTTTTCTTTTTTGGATTCAACAGCATTTTGTTAGTATTTGTACTGTTTTTGTCGTTTGTTTTTGTTTTCCATGTTGACTGTAGGGCTTTTGTTGGATTTTCCTTCTTCCGAGTGCAACGTCTAGGCTAGTTGTGATGCTAAAAAAAGAGGTGGGTTTCAAAACGTTCTTCTGTTGAGTGCTGTCTATTAATTGAGGATGGTTTAATGACTAGTCCTGTCCCCTAGTCCTGTTTTTCTGTACCATATGTGAAGGTTTTTCTTTTTTTCTGTTTTTGGTGACTGATGGTGTTGCACTTTTGTGTTTGCTTTATTGTTGCGTTCCTTGTCTCCTTATCCTGGTGAAGGCTATATTATTACTTTATTATGAGTTGATGGTGATCATTAATAATTTTGCTTTGTATTGAATACGTTGATGTGTAGAGGTGTGCCTTGACCTAGTGATT
>NW_011221369.1:0-383 GCF_000146605.3 Meleagris gallopavo | reverse complement strand
ATAAATATAGAGGCTTTTATTTCTCAGATATTTCATGTTACTACTTAAGTGTGCTCTGAATTGATTCCATCTTGTCACCTGTCACTGCCTGTGACTAGTTCTCTTGAGTACTCAGCCAACTCTAACATTAAGTTCTCAGCAGGTGTAGACAAATACATTTTTGCTAATGTCAATTTTTATTATTACTGACTTTTTGGCATTTGCCTTCCTATCATCACTTCAGTTCTGTTCTCTGAAGTGAAGTAATTGTAGAAGCACAATACTGTGATCTTTTGCAGTGGATTTTACTCTGAGTACACTTGAAAAGGAAATGACCTCTTTTATTCTTTTTTTCTCTCTTTTTCTTTTCCCCCCTGGCAGCCATTCTCCACAAATAGGTGTGT
>NW_011221368.1:0-441 GCF_000146605.3 Meleagris gallopavo | reverse complement strand
CCTAAAGTTAAAAATTTTAGTTAAAAAAGGTAAAATAATAAATAAATAAATAAATAAATAAATAAATAAATAAATAAATAAATAAATAAATAAATAAATAAATAAATAAATCTCAGTCCAACCACAGTCATAGAATCCTGCGTCAGACTGGCTGGTGATCAATAACCTGTCCATCCTACTGCAATATATTCCTGCAATGGTTCCTCTAGACTTCTCATTCAATATTAAACATTTTATGGTAGTGATGTTTCTTGCAAAAGAATATTCCATTTTTTCCTTGGAAACCCAAGAGACAGCTTGTACCAAGAGGAGAACTTCATAAAGGAATCCGAGTTGTCTAGTTAATAAAATTACTTAATATATGGCCCTTGGCTAACTTGTCCTAGGATTTGAAAAGTGAGTTAAGAAAAAAATCAAAGTAGAGCTATTTGCTAAGATGTT
>NW_011221367.1:0-518 GCF_000146605.3 Meleagris gallopavo | reverse complement strand
CGCCAACCAGCAGCCCAGGCTGCCCAGAGCCACATCCAGCCTGGCCTTGAATGCCTGCAGGGATGGGGCATCCACAGCCTCCTTGGGCAACCTGTTCCACTGCCTCACCACCCTCTGGGGAAAAACTTCCTCCTCAGATCCAACCTAAACCTCCCCTGGCTCACTTTCAAACCATTCCCCCTTGTCCTATCACTATCCACCCTTGTAAACAGTGGTTCCCTGTTTTTATCTCCACATTTGAAGATCTGATGCTCCATTAATGAGTCCGAAGTGTGAGAAGGAGGTAGGAAATGAATGGCTCAGAGTGGGTTTTTATTGACAGCACGACTTTTTCCCACACATCTCCTGTTTGGTGCAGCCCCAGATGCCACCTACACAGCCCTGCCAGCAAGAGGCCAGCTGTGGGCAGATGTTCTGCTGGTTGGGCACAATGTGGCAATTACCGAACTTTGAACATACCATCATTATAACATCAGCTTATTTTCGGTTTTCCCCACCAGGTTTTCTAGCTTGGGTCT
>NW_011221366.1:0-499 GCF_000146605.3 Meleagris gallopavo | reverse complement strand
AACGCAGGGAGGTAGACCCTCCCACAAACCTGCCAAGTCTAGTGTCACGTGCTTACACTTTAATCAGTAGATCTGCAGTTTCTCCTATTTTCTTCAGTTTTCCAGTACCTTGGCTAAGAGCATCCCCTTTCCTACACCAGGCGTATTTCCCATTGTTAGTGTGCTTCCACACCTGAATTTAGTAGTGGAAATGTAAGACTCGCCGCTTAGCACCTCCCGGCCGCAAAGTCCAAGTGAGCTCAGCCACTGCTGGCAGCCGGACGCTTGGTGGCGAGAAGGTCTGACGGCCATCACCTACAGGGTCCCACCTGGCTGTCTGGAAACTGCGGCAGCAGCTGCACTCCTGCCACCTTGCATCGGAGGAATCACGCTGCTGCCACCTCCAGCATAGTCTGGTTCAAGCCCCAGCTTCAGCTTTCCGTAGATCAGATTGACTGTCCTTCATCCTCCTTTATTTGCAGGTCCAGAGATTTACAGCTCAAGCTGAGCGTCTCCTAGG
>NW_011221365.1:0-506 GCF_000146605.3 Meleagris gallopavo | reverse complement strand
AGCCAATAACTGAAACGGCTGAAGTTTATAGTCAAGACCACTCTGCCGATTCAGGGCTGGGTAAAAGATCTGACCCACCTTCCGAAGACGGGGTGGCCCAAGCACAAACAGTGGCACGATGGGTCGCCTATCTCAGCCAAAGGAGCAGTCTGTCTTCATCCCCTTTGAAAGAAGAACTTCAGAAGATCCTAGGCCCACTAACATATCACAGTGACGCACCGAAAGGAATACTGGTCGCTCCAGCGCAGAAGAGTCCCGCTCAGGAGGGAAAATACCCTATCCCTGAAGATGCTTGGTACACAGATGGATCCAGCAGGGGCAATCCGAGCAAGTGGAGAGCAATAGCATACCATCCTTCTACTGAGACCATCTGGTTTGATGAGGGGGATGGTCAGAGCAGCCAACGGGCAGAACTGCGAGCCGTGTGGATGGTTATAAGTAAGGAAGCCGGTGATGGTATCCTGAACATCTGTACGGATAGTTGGGCCGTGTACCGAGGGCTCACT
>NW_011221364.1:0-518 GCF_000146605.3 Meleagris gallopavo | reverse complement strand
GGATGGCCGAGCAGGGTGAGGCAGGTGAGGTGCCCTTCTACTCTGCCATCACGATGTCCCACCTGGAGTACTGCATCCAGTATAGGGATCCTGGGATCCCTAGCATAAGAAAGATGTGGAGCTTTTGGAACAGGTCCAGAGGAGAGCTGGATACTCAAAGGGCTGGAGCACCTTCCTATGAAGAAAGACTGAGAGAGCTGGGTTTGTTCAGCCTGGAGAAGGCTCTGGGGAGACCCTTGAAGGGAGCTTATAAGCAGAAGGGAGATGGACTTTTTACAGCCATCTAATGGGTGGTAATCCTGCCCACAGCAAGGGTTGGAACTGGGTAGGCTTTAAGGCCCTTTCCAACTCAACCCATTCTATGATTCTATGATAATTGGATATTTTTAATGACAGTACTGAAACTTATGAAAAATTGATCTAGGTCTTTTTTTTTTTAATTGGAAATTAAATTTTGTATCTACAAAAGGAAAAAAAAAAAAGATGCATTTGCAAAAATATTGGAATTAATATGCTCA
>NW_011221363.1:0-401 GCF_000146605.3 Meleagris gallopavo | reverse complement strand
AGTAATTAAATAAAGTAATTTATTTTTGTTAAGTAATTACAAAAAAAAATTGTGGTATTCACTCTTGCAGCTGAAAGTAAATTGGGACAAGCGACAGACACTTGCAAATCCAAACACTGAAAAAAGAAAATCATAGAATAATAGAATCATAGAATGGCGTAGGTTGAAAGATACCTTAAGAGTTCCAAACCCCCTGCTGTGGGCAAAGCTGCCAACCACTAGGTTAGGTAGTCCAAAGTTCCATCCAAACTGGTCTTGAGCTCCTTCAGGGATGGAGCATCTAGAACTTTTCTGGGCAACATGTTCTGATGTTAATTGCTTCCTAATATCTCATTTAAATCTACCTTCTATTAGTTTGAAGTCATTCCTGCTTGTCCTATCAATATCAGATTGTATAAAAT
>NW_011221362.1:0-423 GCF_000146605.3 Meleagris gallopavo | reverse complement strand
AGTCTGAAATTTTCAATGAAGATTGCTTTATTGAAAGCAGTGGAATTTATCCATTTGATAAACTCCCAATAAAACAGGAGATAAAATGTCACCAGACACTGACAAATATGTTGGATGACTGATAAATTATTCTTCTTCCTTCCCCTTTCCATTTCTTTTCCCTTTCTTTTGTCCTTTCTATAGAGCTTACAACATTTTTAGAACATTCGACAATAGGAATTCCAACACATTTTATTTGCTATATTTATATTTGAAACAAAAATAAAGCATGAGATCTCTTACATTTTTATTCTTTTGAGAAATCAAATTTTTTATGATATTTTTAAACAGATATTACCAGCACAAGCATATCAAGAAGTGCATTTCTAGGAATTATTTAATACTTCTATCATAAATTGAAATGTTTATTAAAAACTACAAGCA
>NW_011221361.1:0-387 GCF_000146605.3 Meleagris gallopavo | reverse complement strand
GTACCACCTATCCTGCATACTAATCTAATACAGCTGAAGTGCTGCCAGTGGGTGAAATCCTTGACACTGTGAATCTTCTAGTGCAAATTCAGATTTGTCATGATTCTTTCCCAGTGGTGTTTGGCAGGAAGAAGAGTTTCCCCATGTTACTGTCTCTGACAGGAGAAAATGATGAACAGGCACTGTCAGAGCACCTATCTGCTCTTGAACGGTATCTCTTTTCTTCATTCTGTACTTGGAGTTGTGAGATGAAGGTTTCAGCAGATTAATCTGGTGGTTATTTTTTTTTAGAAGAAATAGATTGGAAGGGAAGGGAAGGCAAGGCAAGGAAAGAAAGGAAATAGAATGCGCCTTTGCTAGTTGTTCCCTGTATTTCCATATGCTTGT
>NW_011221360.1:0-504 GCF_000146605.3 Meleagris gallopavo | reverse complement strand
AGCTGAAGTTTCCGATGCCATGTTATCTGGGGTATCAAGTGCAGACCTTATTGAGATATCAGGAATGCTACCTTCAAAAATTAGTAACACTGAATTTGGGAAATCTGCTTCTTAATATCCAATCAGCATATGGCAAGAAAGCTTTGTTGTTTTTTTCCCATTGTATTTTTTTTTAGTTTCAAAACTTACCAGAACCACATTCTTCAGTGTGCCCAAAATAGAGCTATTCTAAAAAGAAAGCGGAGTTAAAAACAGATTCAAGTGACAAATTTGTACATGAGGCTTTTTGGTCCTCAACCACTTTTTAGTGTGCTTAAAATTAGGGTAAGATGTTTTGAAAAGTCTTTGTGGATTTGTTTCTTGTTTTCCGGTTTGAGAGGTGCTAACGTGTCCCGGTTATGAAAAAACTTTCATATCATGTTTAGGTTTTTTTAAGTTTCCCACTTCACAGATGGGTATTTGAGGCACTGAGAATTTCAGTTCCTAGGAAATACACAGCAAGTT
>NW_011221359.1:0-352 GCF_000146605.3 Meleagris gallopavo | reverse complement strand
AAATCCTAAACGTAGGTAGCAAGTATCAAATATGCAAATACAAAATAAAGAACACCTGGACAGAAAGCATCACTGTGTACCAGAATCAGATGGAGCATGCCAAAGGTAGAGAAGGGGCTGTAATGGGAAAACAAAAGGCAATCATTGTGGAATGTCCTAGCAGCAGGATCTGAGCAGGACACCAGAGGTCATCTATGCAATACCTAGAAGCATGAAAACTGATGGTTTTGGTATCACTCTTCAGAAGCTGTATTGACTACTGCTTTTTACTGCACTCCATAAGAGTGCAACAAAACTTAAAGCAATTTAGAAAACACGATCAATGGGGAAAATTGAAAACACTGCTTAAAAA
>NW_011221358.1:0-579 GCF_000146605.3 Meleagris gallopavo | reverse complement strand
GCTCCTGAAAATCCCAAAAGGCTTCATTTCCGAGGGAAAAACAAACAAACAAAAAGACAGAAATATACATGCATTTGTTTGAATAAAATCAACAACTATTCTGATCTTACTAAAAAAAACAAAACAAAACAAAACAAACAAATAAACAAAGCCTCTTCTAAATTTTTGTCTTAATCCTTCAGGAAACAAGTGACAACAGGATGATAAATGCTTAAAATTTTAGTTGATTTTAGAAGATTTCCTGATTGCTTGTGATTTAGAATTCAAACATAGTAATTCAATCTAGACCTGCCTAAAACTGAAATTCTGAATGGATGAAGATGTCCAGCTATTTTCACAAGTTACAAAGCTGCACAGAGAAACCCAGCTTTGCATTCATAGTTAGTTTCAGTGGAGGTATGAGAAGCAGCTCCCACTTCTAAACTTGTATTTTTCTTGTCAAGTGAAATTTCAAATAGGTGGGAGGTTCTGATTATCCTGTCTTTTGCTATATTAGTTAAAACTTATTATGGGAGTGGTCTTGTGTAGTCCACGACGTGAGTAGGACTCTGATACAGATTAGAATCTGCTTGTGTTATG
>NW_011221357.1:0-417 GCF_000146605.3 Meleagris gallopavo | reverse complement strand
TTTTATAATCCAAATTACGTTCTTTGCTCAGCTATCAATTCCCACTGTCAACTAAAACAGTGGTGATATTCTGAGCTTTTCCACAGTAAAGAATTACAAAATTAAAGAAAGGAATGCTTTAAATTTTTGTACTGTGCTGAAAATTCTTTCCCCCGGGTTTATAAAACATTAATTTGTATTTTTATTTTACTATTTTTTTTAATTTTAAATCAATAAGTAATCTAGGACTAGCACTTGTTTTACTAGCCCCGGCATTGCTCTGTACATTGACTTCAAAGTTTCCTTTCCTTTTTTATTCATTTTATATTTTGCAATGTTTTTCTCAATATTTAATAGTTTTTCCATGTTTAAATTTTTTCTTCGGTGAAGCGAAGTTCTAGATTGTAGTTCCCGGATCTTTCTGAAAACAAAAACAGT
>NW_011221356.1:0-402 GCF_000146605.3 Meleagris gallopavo | reverse complement strand
TTGAACCTTCCCACCAGTATTCCATTTACATCCTGTTGCTGTGTGACAGATGGCAGCAGAGGAGCAGACTGACATGGAAGTGCATATAAAACAAAGGTGTGTCTATAATCACAACTCTATGCTCTAAAATCAACACTGACAAATGATGCTAGTCTTATCAGCATGACTAACAAGAACCAAGATCTCACTAACAGAAAACCTAACATGTAGGCTGGAGTTCTTCTAATTTTTTTTTTCCTTCAGAATACACCAGATTTTCTAGCCAGACCAAAGTTGTATCCTTGTCTAACTTAGACAAGGCACTGAGAATGTTGAGATGAGTGGTGTTCTCCACTATTCACGAGAAATATGGTTTGTTTTTTAATGGAGTGAAATTTCTACTTAGACATCTAATCTTCACGT
>NW_011221355.1:0-433 GCF_000146605.3 Meleagris gallopavo | reverse complement strand
GGCCAGTTCCAGACCTAAAGGTGATTCATCTGGCTATGTAATGTTGTTTTTACTTTTGGTTTTTTTTTTTTGTTTTTTAAAAAAAGTTAAAAACAAACAACAAAACCAAGCAAATCCAGCAGTAACAAACCAATGTTTTATATTTGAGGCTGTACCTGAGAAAATGTTAGTGAGTTGTGCTGCTACTTGCTTCATTCTAGAAGTATGTATTTGGGTGTAAATTTCTGTTATTGTTCACTGTTAGCATCTTGGGACAAGTTATTTAACATGTTATATATTTGATACTTTTTCAGTTTTTCTATGACACTCTGGCTCTGATAGCAAACTTGGCCCTGTCCATGATTGATGCCTGTATTATTTTGTGGATATCCTTTCATAAACTGTAGAAAGTTACAAGCTTGTTTACAGAACTGTTCGTCTAATACTTTAGAAG
>NW_011221354.1:0-481 GCF_000146605.3 Meleagris gallopavo | reverse complement strand
GCAAAGGAAGGCAGAGTAATAACACTTATTCCATGGCACATCCACATTTACACAACAACATGAAATCCTACTGGAGAGAGAAATGTTTTGCATAAATAGGCACTTTACAAAGTTGCAGTGTGCATCATTTCTTACCCTTATGCTCCTCTCCTCCAAAAATGAGGATGTCTGATAGCTTACTTTGGCATTTTTAAAATGCTAATTTTTTCTAAAGTGTTTTACAAAAAACCCCATTTAAATTCTGAGGATTACAACATCTTTTACAGAAGCAATATTTAGTTTACTATATTAACCTTGTAATATCCTTTTTGGAAAACTGTGAAGCCTTACTTTAGAATGCCCTCTAGGATATTAATACTTCACAAAATAACTGTAACAATTGTTACCTTCCTTCTAGGACTGGTATGAGTCAATGGCTTAAGCTTAGCTTACTTACAAATGACTGCAACAAGTCTAAGAACTCCATAGCTCAGTTTCTATT
>NW_011221353.1:0-489 GCF_000146605.3 Meleagris gallopavo | reverse complement strand
AAATTTGTGGTATGATGAAGAGCAGTTCTAACTATTGTCTCATCACCATTGTCTCATCTTTGGCCAGCTTCTGATGTCATGAGTTTCAACTTTTGATGGCATGCATAATGTAAATTCCTAGTTTGAGAATTATTTTTAACAATTTTATTCAAAGACAGTTTTTAGTAAGAGAAACATGTCTTTAATTGACCGAATTAAGGATATCTGATTTTTGTTGCAGTTGAAGCTGGAAACCAATTTATATAGTTCTCAGAATCCAGATTTTGAGGGACTTTGTTCTTAAACTGAAGCCTGGTTTAAACTGTGTGTTTCAGGTTCGAGTTTGAGTCTGGTTATTGAAGCATACAAAGACCTCAAAAATAATTCAAATGTATTTTATTTTTCTGTGGTAGTTTTTTTTTTTTTTTCTTTCTTATCAAGTGTGGAAAAATAGAAGTAACTGTAAGATGTTTGAAACAGAAGTTGTCATTTCCCTCATGAAACTTCTAT
>NW_011221352.1:0-427 GCF_000146605.3 Meleagris gallopavo | reverse complement strand
TTTGCCCAGCTCAGCTCTTCACTGTGACTTACATCCAGCTTTTCAAAAATGGGAAAAAAAAAGCAGAGTTTGGTGCTTTGCTGCTTAGAAAAGGGGCAGTTGCATAGCCAGCTCACTGGAGAACTGTGTATTAGTAATGAGGAAAAAAAATGCCCACTGCTGCTAAAATGGTATATGGAAAAAATGAAACCTTAAGATACATTTGTGAGGTGCAGCAGAGCTATCTCTAATAGATACCACATGCTGCCTGACATGGTGCCAAGGCGTTACAGAATCCTCTGAAAATTTAAGATGATGCTTTTCTTTCTTTCTTCTTCCCTTTTTTTTTTTTAATCCTTCTTTTTCTTGTTTCATAGCAGACCAGAGGAAGGTAAAAAGGGCATTTTAGCATCTTACTGTATATCAGTGGCAAGGGAGTAATGTAATC
>NW_011221351.1:0-388 GCF_000146605.3 Meleagris gallopavo | reverse complement strand
AAGGGACTAAGTGATCTCAAGAGATCTTCAACCTCAACTATTCTGTGATTCTGCACTCAATAAACCAACAAATTTACAAAAAGAAGTCAATACAAGCTGTAACTTAAAATTACTCTTGAATATAATTCCATTATGAAATGTATTTTTAGAATTTGAAACCATGGCTAGCCTAAGTAAAAAAACTACTCTGAAAAATACTGAGATTTATTGAAGATTCTACCTACAAATTGGCTGATTAATAGGCATAGAAATTGTATGATAACACGTCAGTGCAAAAAAGAATGTTACTTTATTCCACACTTTTTTTTTAACTTTCATTTTTGTAATCATTTCTTTGAGCACCGCTGCTACATGGTCTCTTACACATGAGATAATGCTGTTCTCTCAT
>NW_011221350.1:0-410 GCF_000146605.3 Meleagris gallopavo | reverse complement strand
GGGGGGGGGTTAAGTTTTAAGGAAGCAAATGGCAGCCAAACACCACTATCTCAAGGTGCCCTGCCTTTGTCCTTCCAGGATCTGGTGGTACCAAACATCTGGCAAGTATTTTGCTGACCTTCACTTGCAGGATTTCATGAAGCACGTTCAGATTTGTGTTTGCCTGTGTGTTTCAGAAATGTTTCAGCGTTGTTGGTTGCGTGAAAGGAAGCTGCAGTTTTTCATCGTGTGGTATTTTCTACTCCTGTCTTCTCCTTCCTCCTGTTTATTGAATCCTTTATCAGAGATGGAAAGATGATGGTTTTTTATTTTTTTTCCAGGGCTGTGGGTGGGCTGACTCTCAAGGTAGAGAGCAGCTTGGTTAATTTGCAGAACTAATAATTTTTCTTTGGGCCACTCCACTGGCAGCA
>NW_011221349.1:0-457 GCF_000146605.3 Meleagris gallopavo | reverse complement strand
GACACGTGAGATTCAGCTTGCTCGTGGTCCACAGAATTTATATTAAGGCAATTCAAAATCTGGCCTTTTGTGCTTGTTCCACAAAGGATGACAGGGATTTTATTTGTCTTGGGACTTCTGGCAGCCTTGCCTTCTGTCCAGTCTAAAATAACATCTTCAGGTAAAATTTGCCTTCTTCAGATCAAAATAGAAAGCAGACTGTTGGCATATGGGGGAGACAAGCAAGAAAAGCAAGAGCAGATGAAGGGCAGGTTAAGTTAGGAACTGACATCAACAAACTGATACGGACAATAAAAATAAAAATAAAAATAATAATAATAAAAAAAGAATGCCAAAAGTGCCTGAACTTGACCTCAAGTAAACAGTTTCACCTTAGCAATGTTTAAGTCAACGTTCTTCCAAACTTGTCTGGCTCTGGCTGTAACTCTAAGAAGCTAGTAAGTGTCAGTGTAGTCTT
>NW_011221348.1:0-484 GCF_000146605.3 Meleagris gallopavo | reverse complement strand
TTTTTTTTCTTTTCAGTTCTCAAGTCTTTAGTCTAAAGTGAAGTGAATGTTAAGAAAGAATCCGTCTTAATGAGGCCTCTCATTTGAAATAATAGACAGGGATTTCTATGGTTAATGCAGTGTTTTTTAGAAACTGTATATAAAGAAATGGCCTTTGCCCTGAAGGTCACAAATTCAGTGTTCAAATTAGTTCTGCTAAGGACAATGAGTCAGGCTGAATTTGAGGCAAAAAGAGACTTCTGAAATTAATAATGTTGGTTGTTTTCCTTTTTTTTTTCTACTAGACTACGTACCTTCTTTAAGTATTCTGCATTAAATACTTGCTGATAACTGTGGCACTGTGTCCATTATTTCTTTTTGACTTAATTTTTTTTTTCCCCATAAAAGAAATCAGTTCTACTTCTGGACGAGCCAGATTTTTTTTGCTATTTAGGCAATTGCATTCTTACTTCCCTTCTGGATTTAACCTTTTTAGTGTGTGATT
>NW_011221347.1:0-475 GCF_000146605.3 Meleagris gallopavo | reverse complement strand
CACATGGAACAGAAATGATTGTAAGTGTAGAAAGATACATTATATTGGAGAATATCTACTAAAACACTGAGTATACGAATGCTTGTACGGTATGCTAAGCTGACATTTTCCAAGACTACTTCTGCATAATGTAGCATAGTGTTTGTTATCCTGTGCTATAAGTTATAATTGCTTTGTGGATGTTGAGTATGAAACGCATTGAAGGGATAGGCTTTCTAACAGGGAAACTTAATAAGTGCTTGTAGACAGGTGGGGTAGCACGTGAGTTAGTGTAGCTGTGTTATAAGCTGAATGCCCATAGTTGACTTTATGCTTTGTTAGTGTTTCACAGAAGTATTGATATAACTATTGCTAGTGTGTTAACAACCTGAGACTTCTTGCATATACACATTTGTTTTTTTATTTGCAAAATATAGCAAAGCAGTTTTCAGATGCTTGGAGCTGTTTTTTCAGTCTGCTGTGTTTTCTTTAGGCT
>NW_011221346.1:0-485 GCF_000146605.3 Meleagris gallopavo | reverse complement strand
ATACTTTTTTTTTTGTACAAAGGATGTATTCCTTTAATGCTGGCAAGCAAGTACTATTTGTACCTTTTTCATTGTTTACGTTCTGCCTCTATTTTTTTCCTTATCCACTTGTACAAAGGATAAGAACATAAACAGAAAGCGGGAACACAGAAGAGGAATGCTGTTTTTATCTTGCCACTTCAGTAATACCAATGTGCTGTAATTAAGTGATCGATGAACAAAGGACAACCAGTTGCATCTGTGCAGCACTGCAAACACCAATCCCTATTGCACTGTCTGGACTTTGAAATTGCCCACTTTCTGTTCAAATATTTCTATTGAAGGAAAAGTTTTTGTTTTATCTCTAATCTACTCAGATTCACTTGTGAAAATGTTTTGTTTTTTAATTCTAAACTTTATTTTACAGTTTTGTGATCTGTAAAGTGAATGTAATGCAACCCACTGGTGTCACCAAGCCACAAAACAACAGGCAAAACCCTCTGAAA
>NW_011221345.1:0-438 GCF_000146605.3 Meleagris gallopavo | reverse complement strand
TGTATCCCTGGGCTGGCACAGTAGATGCTCACCTCTAGTGGGGGGGAAAGTATTCATGGATATTTTTCAAGGACTTAACATCAGATTTTAGGGGAAGAATATGCTGGGATAACTATCAAATCCTGCAGTGTTGATCATTTGTCAGACTACATCTTTCCAAGTTCCATGTTAATGTTGAAGTGTTTGTAAGCTTCTTAATCTTCACACCTGTGTATAACAATACTTTAGTGTCTTTTGTTCTGTGTGATATGAAAATGCTGTTTCTAAAGTTCCAGGATGGTGGCAAGGTGTAGAGGTGTAACTGGCTCCTATAGCTTCATCTGTAGATCTTATGTGTACACATCTTTTGTTTTGTTTTTTTTTTTTTTAAAAAAAAAAAGGCACTCCACATACATGAAGGTAGCAAAGGCTGTGCAGCTTGTGTCTGGTTATTGTGAT
>NW_011221344.1:0-491 GCF_000146605.3 Meleagris gallopavo | reverse complement strand
CCTTCAATGACAGCAAAGCTTCCTGTGAATGATCACTGTAGCACACCTCAGGTTTCTAAAGCAGCTGTTGATAAATGACACCAGAAGGTGCTTTTGGCTAGGAAAGCTGCCCATTTTCATCAAGATTATGTTCTGAAACCCCTGCAATTATATTATACTGTTCTTGCACCACTCTGTGGAATTTTGCTTTTATTTCCTACAGCTTCATGCAGACTCAAGCAGTTTGGCCTCTTTATTAAACATAAGCATCAATCTGTAAAAAGCCCCTTGATTGTCTAGACGAGTAGTTGTGAAAGTCAGCTTTGTTTCGTTGACTCTGAGTCCCTGGGGATACAGACACTGCTCCTTCTGTCCTCATCTGTCAATACTTCTGGGCCAGAATTTTGGATTTCCTTTTTTTTTTCCTCCCCTTTTTCCCCCATATCTGCCAATTATTCTTGTTTTGGAGTCCAACAGAAAAATGTTTCAGTGCTGTTTCTTAATACTTTTTC
>NW_011221343.1:0-541 GCF_000146605.3 Meleagris gallopavo | reverse complement strand
CTTCGTATCAGGTCTTGATGTTTGCTTCGACTACATGCACCTTATTAGTAAACACATTTTCTTTGTTCAGAGCTTCACCCATTGCTGAATTTCAGCTTTCTTCTCTACTCTCTATGTGAGACAAGGATAAAACTACAGTAGTTACACACCCAAAAGCCAAAATAAAGAACAAATGGGATGTCTGATTTTAGCTCTGTTTGGAATATGAGTTTTGATTGTCATGGTTTGCATGGTTGCCAAAGGAAAGTGCATTGGTGTTTGCTCTGTATGAGCAGCAATTCACCACTGCAGTGTCTGTGAGCATGTAACTGGATGTACCCACATGATTTTTATTGTATCTCTGTACAGATAGTGCCAGTTTCCTTAGTCCTTGAAGTACACCTCAGCTGTCAGGTATGCTGAGGTAATTGTTTTCATGCCTGATACTTCTAAAACTACCTTTTTTTTTTTTCCTTTTGCTGCTCAGATAATGTAAAAAGCCCTTAGGTACGCCTTCAATCTGCTAACCCAAGTTCATCCTCCTTTGCAAACCTCCTGTTTC
>NW_011221342.1:0-480 GCF_000146605.3 Meleagris gallopavo | reverse complement strand
TTTGGGCACAGAGTGCAGGCATGGGGCAGAGGAGGACAGGAGATTCCCTTTCCCTTCCCTCGACTAACACTGCCTTTCTCTGTCTAAAGGACGGCATGAATTGGGTGTGCAAAAATGTCAATGCAAAGAAGAAATAAAGCACTGAGCTACATGGAAATGGAGGAGCGGTGGGAGCAGAATTCTAGCCTGAAAACACTAATTTGCTGCTTTCTGACCAAATGTTTTTCCATCTGTGCACAGCTACAGCTGTTAAAAGAAAAAAAAAAAGAAGAGAGAGAAAAAAAGGGAACAACATCGGTTAAAACCTACTGCTGGATTTGGAACTTGACCTGCTCTTTAGTATCGTTTTTTATCCCAATAAAGGAATTATATATTTCCTCCCTATGCATAAATAGTATTAAATGTCTGATTAGCCAGCAAGTTTGTAAGCAGAAGCAAGACTGATTCGGTGTGAAGCAGAGGGAGTGGTGAGTTACTGTA
>NW_011221341.1:0-455 GCF_000146605.3 Meleagris gallopavo | reverse complement strand
TTGTGAGGCACTGGAACAGGCTGCCCGGAGATGCAGTGGTTGCTCCATCCCCGAGTGGTGTTCAGGGCCAGGCTAGATGGGGCCCTGGGCAGCTTGATCTGGTGCTTGATGTAGCAGGCAGCAACCCTGCCACATCAGGGGAGTTGGAACTAGGTAATCTTTGAGGTCCCTTCTAACTCATGCCATTCTATGATAAGCAGGTAACATTGGTCAACATATTTAACCTTTCGCCAGGTGGTGGTGGTGGTGTGGTGTTCTTCCAGAATAGCTGGTTTTTTATTTTTTATTTTTTTTTCAGGTTATTATTAGAGGTGGGGAATTACTTTGTGGTGTGCTGGACAAAGCTCATTTTGGCAGCTCTGCCTATGGCCTAGTCCACTGCTGCTATGAAATCTATGGGGGTGAAACCAGTGGAAAAGTGCTAACATGTCTGGGACGCCTCTTTACTGCTTATC
>NW_011221340.1:0-525 GCF_000146605.3 Meleagris gallopavo | reverse complement strand
CCACGGATCCCTCCGCCCTGCTAGTCACAGAACTGGGCCGAACCAGCCCGTAAACTGTTGACAGGCGGTGAAGATTAAATTTTCAGTATTTTTTTCCTTCTTTCTTCTTTCACTTGTTTTTCCCTAGTCTACTTTTTTTCTTTTTATTTTATTCTTCTTTTTTTTTTATTAATAAATTTCTACAGGTGTCATGGTTTTATAATATAAATAAACACGTATACATATATATAGATATATACATAATATATATATATACATCCACAATGATGGTAACTCAAGAAGAACCATGAGCAGCAAAATGGCTGAGAAGGATTTCCACAGGGAAGGGCTGACCAGAAAATAGAACAGAAGAGAGTTTATAGAAAGATGGAATAAAAGGAATAAGTGCAAAATATTTAGAAGCTCATCAAGAGAATTGTATGAAGGAGACTGTGAAGAAAAAGAGATCTGCAAAGTAAGAGCTACTCAGATCACAGATACTGTCAATGGTTTACGGGCTGGTTTGGTCCGGTTCCATGACTAGAA
>NW_011221339.1:0-530 GCF_000146605.3 Meleagris gallopavo | reverse complement strand
GCTGGATGCACACCCTGCAGAAGATGTGCCTGCAGGGCAGAGCGCGGACGGTGTCCACGATGTGGTCGAGGCAGATGGGGCACCGCTCCTCGCGGGCCTCCACCGGCCAGACCCACGCCTTGCGCCTCGGGTTGGGAGCTGCCTCCTGGCTCATGGCTGCGGCTGCCCTGGCGCTGTGGGGCTCCAAGGATGGATTTGGAGCCCCAAGGATGATGGATTCGCTGGAGGCTGCCTCTTGCGGAGCAGTCGGCAGCCTCTGCGCCTCCACTCGCAAATCGCTCGCAAGACTCCTCTGTCTCACGCACTGGCAAGGTCTCAGTGTCTCGTGCTCCCACAGGAAGACGCTCACACCTCGAGAGTCGCCAGCAAGACTCAACGCAGGCTGGGCCCGCTGGCTATTTATAGGCACCCGGCGCACTGTGAGGTCACGGGCTGACTGTGACTCTGCGATGCCGTCACCAAGTGCGCACATAGGTGGAGCTTTGCTGTCCGGTTGCCGTGGCGTTCCTATTGTTGGCATTGGCCTGCCC
>NW_011221338.1:0-513 GCF_000146605.3 Meleagris gallopavo | reverse complement strand
GTTGAAGACATACCAGCAGGTTGTAAAGTACAATTCAAATCACGAGTATTTTTGCCTCAGTGTTAAAAAGAATAAAAAAGTAAACTTAGTTCATAGATGTATTAAATGTTATATTATACTTAGGGATTATTTTGCATGCTCAGCATTATTAAAATCCCTGTAGGTATACTATCCTCACATAATCCTATTACATTAAGGTATAACCATGTACAATAGAGGTGGAAAAGCAACAGCAAGCACTCCAAGGAAGTTTCTGCATACATACAATGGTGACTATGGCAGTCATCATCTGTACTGCTCCATATTTATAGAGTTGTATTAAAAAAAAAATCAAGGAAATCTTGAAGGACATTACATTCACACACTAGGAAAAAGTAGATATGGGTGAACCGGAGATATTAGGACAATATATGTTAAAATATAATAGGAAAAGTAACCACAGCATGTCAGCAGTGGCATGGAGTTCTAGCTAGATTTTTTATTTAGGCATTTTTGTGACTTCACAAAAGAGAG
>NW_011221337.1:0-509 GCF_000146605.3 Meleagris gallopavo | reverse complement strand
CTGCACTACTATGCTTATGTGCTCCTCTGTAACACTGCAGCTACACAAAAGCATCACAGAGGTAAAATTAAATTCTAATGTCGTATATATTAAACAGATGCTTCCACTTTTCTTTGTATATCTTTTTTTTTTTTTAAACTAGAATTTGCTATTGGAATCTCAGTTCTCCCTTCATGCAATTAGTGGACATTTATGTGTCATACACAGAAATGTACTTGGAGCTATTTAAGGGCTCTGTTTTTAAAGAAATGGTTTACACCAACTGCACTCTCAAAGAGATTTTTTCTTTTCCTAGCAGAGAGGCAGAGGATTTTAATCTTCATGCACAAACGACCTTCATTCATAAAAGAAATGCATACTTGAATATGGGAGCTTGTGACAGAAAATTTCTGTAGTCAAGATACTGAAGATCCAAACTTTCTGATACCGATTATGAAAATTTTCGAATAGGTTCTATGAATAAGCAATGTGCATTAATTACACAGAGCCAGCTCATGCCCTCAGGTGTG
>NW_011221336.1:0-458 GCF_000146605.3 Meleagris gallopavo | reverse complement strand
TTTTGGGTAGTATTTTTTTTTCTTTTTTTTTTGTTTGTTTGTTTGTTTTGTTTTTGTTAATTTTTGTTGTTGTTGTTATTTTCTTATTTTTTTTTATTTTTGATTTGTATGTATCTTTTTATGCCTTATAGCACAACAAGCCACTGACATTTGTCTTCCTGATTACAAGCAGCATCCTGGCTTGCACCCCTAGCTCCTCACTGGCAGGGTAGCATGAGAACAATGTGAACAATCCTTGGCTTAGTGTAAGCACTGCTGAACAGCAACTAAAACATCAGTGTGTTATCACCACTGTTTTCAGCACAAATTCAAAACACGGCAGCATATGAGCCTCTGCAAAGAAAAGTAAATCCATCTGAGCCAAGGACATAAGCTTCATTGGAACTCCAAGTTCCTTGGTAGTGCTGTATTTTAATTCAGTCAAGCTGGCAAAGATATTCTCCAGGCAGAAATAGCAA
>NW_011221335.1:0-448 GCF_000146605.3 Meleagris gallopavo | reverse complement strand
AAGAGTGATGCATGTGCTGTTGTCCAGCCAAGCTTTGGGGATGAGTCCACATACCAGTGTATGTGTGCCAAGAGGGAGGGTGGGGGACCGGGGCCAGGGGCACTTTGCTCTCGGTCTTAGTGCTTGTCTTTGCTCAGGAGGGCAGGTGGTGAACCTCATGAAGCAATGCCTGCAGGTGGGGCTTGCAGAGAAAGAGGTCCTGCAGGCCTTGTGTGACAGCCATGGAGCTGTAGCGTGGCTGCATCAGTGTAAAAGCCCCGAAATGCACGGAGGCGTGAAGGGGAGCTGTGGGCTCCCGTAACACAGGAGGGGATGTGCATGCTCGGGGTTTGGATGCTTCTGTGTGTTTTAAGTGATAGCACTGCTGGGTCAACTTGAGTGTATGGAACAAGTGTGACATTCTTTTTGATGGAGTCCTGTGAAAAGAGTCCTTGAGAGCTGACCTTAA
>NW_011221334.1:0-357 GCF_000146605.3 Meleagris gallopavo | reverse complement strand
CTCAGCAGCATATGGCACTCGGGCATGTTACCACAGGCTGAAAGGAAAATAATGGTTAATAAAAACGAATGTGTCTGAAAATTTGCCAACAAATTCATTCATTTCCCTGTCTAGCACTTTACTGGAGGAGGGAACCGTCAAAACAAGCTTCCAGGTGCCAAGGAAAAGTCAAGATCGCTTTTAATGTGAGCTGGGCTCCATCACTTTGTGCAGCCCTGTGGCTCAGCAAAGAGGGCAAATACCTGGGTTTGCACTGCATCTCACCCCCATCACAGACTTCCTGGAATCCCCAACACAAAGACCTCCCGTGTAACACATGCAGCAGAGGGGAAGGGAAAAAGCAGCTCTGAAGACAAT
>NW_011221333.1:0-495 GCF_000146605.3 Meleagris gallopavo | reverse complement strand
GGTGCAGTTACTAGGAGAATGGGAGATGTGGGGTTAAAGAGGGGAAGATTAATGTGGCAAATGGAGTCTCGTGGAAGGGTTAAATTACTAGCAGGCATTCTCTTCCTGTTTGGCCGGTTTTTCTGAACTAAAAGTTAAACACATGAAATATTGTAAAACATGTGATTGAGTATTAACATCAAGAAAATCAGTTGCAACATGTATATGCAAATTTGCAATTTGCAAATAGGAAGAGTTCAATTGGAGTGACCATATAAAAATGAGCAAGACTTCAGTAGTCCTTGCTTCCAAGAACAGTGACCTTCTGTGTATGTAAAATCTGCTACCACTCTAGGCTTGTGGAGGCAGTTATACTCCATGATGTTTGTAACTTACTTGCAGTTGTTCTTTGGTTGTTTTTCTTTTCTTTTTTCCCACCTTGATAAATAATGGGGACAAGACTTCAGAGTCTGATCTTAATTGCATTGTTATAAGCATTTGTGTTATAAGCATCTG
>NW_011221332.1:0-303 GCF_000146605.3 Meleagris gallopavo | reverse complement strand
TCATATATATATATATATATATATATATATATATATAACAATTGTCTCCAGCAAACCTATTGCTCTGCTATGCAGAAAGCAAAATTTCAAATTTATTACATGCTGCAATATATGTTTTTCATGACATATTTACTTGGTCTTTAAATATATCAGAGTGGCAACTGCCTTTGCCATGCCAGTCAGTATTGTCTCTGGTCTGGACAATGATGATATAGGGCAGAACTTTTCCCTCACAGCACCTATTTTGAAGTATTACAGTTGGATGTACTCAGAGTAATGTTTAAGAACAGATTTGGATGTTTT
>NW_011221331.1:0-383 GCF_000146605.3 Meleagris gallopavo | reverse complement strand
GGCTAAATTTTCAGAGATGCTGAGCTTCAAAAGTAGATAGTGTGAGAAATCAGGCAGAGAAAGATATTCCAGAATCTGAGAAAAGACTGCACACTTCAGAAATGCATATTTACCTCCTAAAAGTACAACAAAAATAAAAATTAAAAAAAAAAAGAAATGAAAAAAAAGATAGGGAAAAAAAGGAACAAAGAAAAAAAAGAAAAAAGATAGAAGGAAAAAAAGAATGAATTAAATAGTGATACATAGGATTTCATTATTTATTTTCTACTTCTTAGACCTTCTTTTCAAAGGATCCAGCATGCACACTCTGGGGATGGAGAACCTACCCTTCAGAACATGCCTGAAGATCCTTCTTGAACTTCTGTTGCTATGAATGCATACCT
>NW_011221330.1:0-335 GCF_000146605.3 Meleagris gallopavo | reverse complement strand
TATTTTTTCAGTTGTTTCTACTATATACATTCACATCGCATAATCAGTTCTACTTGTCTTATCTCCACTGCTTTACCTTTTTTTTCATTGTATTCACTGCATCACATGCGCATCGTGCAAAAAATTGCTTTGACTCCTATGCAACAATAAACCAATAATATTAGATTAAATAAAGACCATTTTTTTCACTCGTCATATGTTATATAATTTCTTTGTGCTTGACTGATACTCAAAAAAAAAAGCACACTTCTTAAAATACTCAGCTATTAACTCAGCAAAATTGCATATTCGTATTTGATGTAATTATTTATTAACTATTTTACTGACAGATAGCT
>NW_011221329.1:0-571 GCF_000146605.3 Meleagris gallopavo | reverse complement strand
AAGGATGATGGCTGAAATATGAACGCAGGACGGTAGACCCTCCCACAAACCTGCCAAGTCTAGTGTCACGTGCTTACACTTTAATCAGTAGATCTGCAGTTTCTCCTATTTCTTTCAGTTTTCCAGTACCTTGGCTAAGAGCATCCCCTTTCCTACACCAGGCGTATTTCCCATTGTTAGTGTGCTTCCACACCTGAATTTAGTAGTGGAAATGTAAGACTCGCCGCTTAGCACCTCCCGGCCGCAAAGTCCAAGTGAGCTCAGCCACTGCTGGCAGCCGGACGCTTGGTGGCGAGAAGGTCTGACGGCCATCACCTACAGGGTCCCACCTGGCTGTCTGGAAACTGCGGCAGCAGCTGCACTCCTGCCACCTTGCATCGGAGGAATCACGCTGCTGCCACCTCCAGCATAGTCTGGTTCAAGCCCCAGCTTCAGCTTTCCGTAGATCAGATTGACTGTCCTTCATCCTCCTTTATTTGCAGGTCCAGAGATTTACAGCTCAAGCTGAGCGTCTCCTAGGAGGAACCTCGTTACTTTCAATCCCGTAGTTTTTACGTGTTGCCATGAGCCC
>NW_011221328.1:0-453 GCF_000146605.3 Meleagris gallopavo | reverse complement strand
TATTAGAAAATATGTATAATAAAATGCCATAGGATAGTGTTCCCTATCGATAAGAGCAAAATGTGAATTTATGGTTAAAAATTATATGGATACCAGTAAGTGCAGTCATGGCTTTTTCTGGATAGCCTGTGGAATAGGAATTGATCCTAAAAAAAATGCGTATTACAAAACTGTTGATGTGGTTGAATGATTTTTATGGGTGTGTATATATTATATGTGCATTAGAAATCTATAGTGTTTCTTCTCCAACTCTATGTAGTTTAATTTACATTTTGAAGTTTAAAAAAAGTTTCCTGACAACCATATGAATTGGATGTCTTCTTTTTTTTTTTTTTTTAAGATAATGAAGACATTGATAGTGGCAATACTGCTAGCTGGTGTGGTTCCACTTTTGCTTGGTCTTCTGTTTGAGCTGGTCATTGTTGCACCTTTGAGAGTCCCTTTGGATCAAAC
>NW_011221327.1:0-558 GCF_000146605.3 Meleagris gallopavo | reverse complement strand
CTGACTTTGGACATTTAAAGAGAAAAGCAGAAGGATGAAGGAGGGCGTGATTTAAAGGCATCCTCCTCACAATCCTAGATTTTAGGGAATTTGTAATACTTATATTTTTCCTTTTAAATTGTGCTAATAATTTGATCCAGGCTTAAACTTCTCAGTTTGTGCTCAATTTCAGTGTTAAAAAATGTATTGTCCCAGGGTTTGAACCTCTCTTTCTCAACTGTTCCCAGAGCTAAATACAACTATCTTGCTATCTTAATCAAGCAAATCTAACCTTAAAAAATAAATAAATAAACAATGTAGAAATAATTTAATTGTCATATGTCACCCAAAAAACTTCTGACTCAACATTTTAGTTTTTATCTTAATCACTTATTGAACTCCCTGTAATTTTGTGTCAGTTTACTGTCATGCAATATCTAGATTTCACTACCTCTTTTCTGTGGCATTTTCTTTCTACTATATTCTCCATAGCTTTACCCTTATATGTCCCAGCTCTGTGTCTTTTTTAATAATTAGGTAATAAAGATTATAATTTCATTATAATTTCCAGTGACAGAA
>NW_011221326.1:0-473 GCF_000146605.3 Meleagris gallopavo | reverse complement strand
AAATTCGTCTTCTCTAACTTAAGGAGTGGAGGGAATGGGTTAGGTGACCTTGGTGTTCATTTGCTTCTTTGTCTTTAAATTTTATCTTTGTTATTGGAAAAAATAGTGATGTTAGTAGGAGATCATTTAGTGTGATTTGAAATTTATGTTGTGGTTTGGAAAGTACAATAGTTTTTGATGACTCCCATGACTATAGGGTAAAGGGAAAACACATTTAAGTTAATAGACTTTTTTTTAAATGATATTTTGAAAAAATAGTGTTAAGCCAAGTTATACACGCATTCTGGCATGTTAAGGGATCCCATAAGTAAGCAGAATATGAAAATTTTCCTTTTTTTCCCCTTCCCAAGGAGAGGATGCAGCAATAGTACTTTTTTAATGATCACCTCAGAATTTGTTTTTCTTTCTAAAGTATTTAAGTAGCTTAATTTAGTTCATTTAAATCCTTTTCCCAAATTTCCTTTAAGAATTTC
>NW_011221325.1:0-381 GCF_000146605.3 Meleagris gallopavo | reverse complement strand
CCTATTGGCTGCGCGGCGCAGAGGGCGGGGCTCCGTCTCCCGCCAATTTTGGGCGTGCGTTACTTCAGGTAGGGAGATACGGCCCTTCTGAGGGGCTGCTACTGGAAGGCTGTTGGAAGGCTCCGCAGCTGCCGAGCTCGTGGTGACCTCTGGTATCTTGCTGGTGCAGGGCTAAAACGCGTGGGGCTCTGAGCTGAAGGAGCTTCCTAACCGCGTGACTGTGGCCGAGTTCTTAGTTTTGCTGTAAGAGCTTGCGAAGTCGTAATACTCCGGCTTTAGCCATAGCCAGGAATTCTTAATTTATTTATTCTGCAGTGATCTGATGAATTCCAAATGAAACAAAGTCTGAACATGGAGAACCCGTCTGGATCTCTGCAGGTA
>NW_011221324.1:0-498 GCF_000146605.3 Meleagris gallopavo | reverse complement strand
ACAGGGACAAAGCAAAAAAGATTCACAGTCTAAAATGAAGTGATGCTAGGAGGAGAGAGAATTTAGAATTGGAATGAAACTTCTGAAGAGACGGTGCTAAGGGTAGTTCAAAGGTTATATGTATATATACAAATGTGTGGTTTTTTTTTTTCAGGTTAAAATAGACTGACTGCTTTTAGGGAGTAAAGTGTTATGTATTTTTGCTTTGTTTTTGGAAGCACTTTAAGCCATGCATCTGCTGAAGTAAAGAGGAAGACACTTTAAGATAAGCCACTGCAGTGTATAAGAACCCGTACTCAAAAAGATTTTCTTGCACTTTGTACACTGATCCATGAGCATCAAACAGTACTGTCATGAAAAGGATTTAATGCAGGTGCTTTAGATTTGGAGCTACCTGCGAGGATGTACTGCTGATGTGACCTGGGCTGTGATTTCCTGTAGAACAACTTTATTTGTCCAGTTGTTTTGTAAGGCAGTGTGTAGTAACAGCTGAGAAAA
>NW_011221323.1:0-457 GCF_000146605.3 Meleagris gallopavo | reverse complement strand
GGAGGAAGCATTGGCTGAAAGTGATTCTATGTGCACAATAGGAGAGAGTACAAGAAACATTTGTAGCACTTTGCTGATCGCTAAGATGTTGTTAAAAAGCTGTAATTTTTGAAGCAGGCGAACACTGAAAACTAGTTTTCCAACTCTGTTATGTTCTCAAGACTAGTAAAAAAAAAAACAAAAAAAACAAAAACACCACAAGAGTGGGTCTTGATATAGTTGGTTATGTTCATTATTTTGTACTTCGCACTGGAGTAAGTGCTCAAAAAGCCCAATTTTAGCATACAGGTCAGTAATAAACTTCAGCAGAGCTTATTCTTTGCAAACTACCACAGCTTCATGTATTAGATAGTGCTTCTTTTTACAGAACTGGTAACTCTGTCAGGTCGGTGTCTAACGTGTATTGGCAGATTAGCACAAACTCCTTTAAGGTAGAATTAAGGGATGTATGCATTTG
>NW_011221322.1:0-556 GCF_000146605.3 Meleagris gallopavo | reverse complement strand
GCATCTGGTTCCCTAGTTTGCTTGCTTCCTTGCAGTGGGGACAGAATTCATTGTTGCTGGGTGGCGTAAGTGTGCCCAGAGTGTCTGAGCAGCTGTACAACATGTACAGGAGAACCATTTCCTAACTGAGGAAGTGGAAGATAATGGGTTCCATCTGGAATTGAGGAAAGATAAATGAAGAGAATAAAAAACATCAATAGTTTCAAGCATGTTTATTTTATTTTTTTTATTTTTTTTGGTCTGTTTTTAATCTGTTTCTGATAGATGGATATGAAAAAGAATGCTGGAGACAGCAGATCAGAAGGAATCCAATTTTTCTGTTGCAAGCTGTAGCATGGCACAGGAAATCTTTCCAAGCTGTCCACGAGGGATAACAAGAACATACACAAAGACAAAAACAAAACAAAACTAAGAAATCCCAATACTTAAAACAAAGCAAGCAAAGCAATAATAAAACAAGTAAATTAAAACCCACAGGTCTTTTTGTTTCTTTTTTTTTTTCCAAAATGGGTTGTTTTGGAATAGCTTTAAAGGAAGTGCTAGGAATCCCATCAGA
>NW_011221321.1:0-493 GCF_000146605.3 Meleagris gallopavo | reverse complement strand
AGTCACACTAAGTAAACATTAAATGCATGCAGGCTTAAACTAAAGCATGCATGTTATGTAGCAGCAATAAAAGTGCTCGGCTTGCACGACTTATGATGCTCAAGCATTGCCTTGTTAAAAATAGCCAAAAAAAAAAAAAACCTTTTTACTTTGCATTTTTTTGAAAGTAAATCTCTTCCTTTGACCTTGCAATACTTAATTTTTCAGGTTTTGGACAAATGATATTTATTTTACTGAATACTTTTATATTACAGATAAGGTGGATGAAATAGTACCAGTTTCCAAGCCATCAAGAATTGCAGACAATGCAACTGTGGATTCAAGAGTGGCAACTATTAAACAGCGGCCTTCTAGTAGATGTTTTCCCTCAGCTACAGATATGAATGTGAGTGGTAGCTACGAAGCCCTACTTTCACTTCTGAATCTGTTTGGAAATGGTACTTGCTAGTGTACAAAGTTCAAACACTATAGAAATGAATTTAAAATAATGCAT
>NW_011221320.1:0-523 GCF_000146605.3 Meleagris gallopavo | reverse complement strand
TTTATTTTTTTTTTACCTAAACTTCACTGGCAGAGATAGAACTGTGTCTGTGAAATAAACCACACAATCAGATTAGCTTTAGAGCACTGATTACTCCACATTCAATAAAACCAAAGAATAATTTGATGTATTTGTAAAGCTAAAAATGCAGAATTGACAGAATATGGAACTTCTTTGATCTTTTGTAGGTGTTCAATATAATCACAATGCTTCTTGATGAGTGACAACAATTCATCATGTTTAAAATAAACCTCCCATGCAAAAAGGGTTTTTTTGTGGCTTTTTTTATTATTATTATTATCTTTAAGCTCATGCTTTCATTATGTAACTGCTGCTTTGAAGATTTTTTCTTATTTAAACAACATATTTTATCCTGATCTTGGAATGCAAAGCAGGGAGCTGAAATAGGTTTGTGAAAGTGGAAGAAAGTTGAGTCAGATTCTTTTTAAAGAAGGTAACATTAAAAATAAGGCTATCGGGGTAAGGTTCTCATTTACTTTCCTTTTCAAATGCGATAAAAAGT
>NW_011221319.1:0-428 GCF_000146605.3 Meleagris gallopavo | reverse complement strand
ATGGTTACAGAGAACATGTGATGGATATATTCCATCAAGCATGTCCGTTACCTTGGAAACAACAGAAATAACATTATCTTTAGTGTCTATTTCTTCACAAAACTGTTCATTTAAGTGCTGCTGCCAATCTAAGCAAAATCCATATGAATACTTGAGTATCAGCTCAAAAAACAGTTTGCCTCTCCCTGCCCTGCAATAAGTGTGCTGGACATTGCTGAGTGTTACAAGAAAGGTAGCAGAGCACATCTTCTCCTTGGTGTATGTCATATTCAGCTGATTTTCTACAACCTTTTTCATTTCTCTATTCTTTCTTTCTTTTTCTTTTCTTTTTTTTCATTTTTGGAGAGAGACAATTAGATTTGGGTTAAATTTCTGAGCTATCATATTCAGAGAGTTCAGTTGCTATTTGAACAAAAATGAAACCAGAT
>NW_011221318.1:0-478 GCF_000146605.3 Meleagris gallopavo | reverse complement strand
TTGTTGTTCTTCTTAAGTAGTTACCAGACTCCAAATTTCACCTAGATTCTTATTCACACAAAAACTTTCCTAAATAAAAAAACAAAGGCACGGAGGGGAAAAAGGCATAAAACACCACCACCAACAAAGAAACTCAAATTCAACCGTACCAACTGAACAACAAAATATAACTTTAATCAAGCTCCCAAACAGTATCATTATGCTAAATTCTGTGGTGCATTACCACCAACTCTGCTGACATTAAGCAACCATTTGCAATTCATTTCTTTTAATCATTCTCCTGTTTTATTACCTGTTCCGTTGTCACCTGCCGCCTGCTGCATACCCAACTGGTAAAAACTGCAGTTCTTTTGCTCTATTCCAGAAGAGCAGTTCATTCCATTACCAAGATACAAAAATAGAAATAAGCAGATAATTTAAAGAGGATTCAGCTACTATCTGCTATGGTAAAAGCATGATCCCAGGACAGACTAAGTCT
>NW_011221317.1:0-503 GCF_000146605.3 Meleagris gallopavo | reverse complement strand
GCACCGAACACCGAGAACTGTGTCCTGTATGTGATTCGTGCATCCTGACCAGTGAACTCAGTCCCTCCTGTTTGCTTGTTTTAAAAAATGTTCACGTTAACAGTGTACCATTCCTGTGATGCAGTTTTGGGAACCATCACTTGTTATTGGTAGGTGAAGAAGTTCAGTCCCTCCCAGGTGATTTTTTTCATCTTGTATGAATGTCTCCCATTAGAGAGGAGTCCTGCACATGCTGTGTTTTAACTGCCTAGAGCACTGTTTATTCCATCAGAACAGCACTCATGAAGTGAGGGTATCCTTATGCATGCAAAACCAATTTCTTGCTTCAAAATTGGGCTCACTAAAGAGGTTTTTTGGCACATTGGCCCAAGCGTTTCACCTCTCTGAATTGTTTTGAATCCTCTCTAAAAGATGTGGTGCAGGGATAAATGTTAGCTGTTGTTTTGTCTTGCCTTTAAAGCAATGACAGTAAGGCTGTCAGTTTTGGACTTTGCAGGTCGTGC
>NW_011221316.1:0-341 GCF_000146605.3 Meleagris gallopavo | reverse complement strand
AAAAGAAAAGAAAAGGAAAGAAAAAGAAAAAGAAAAGAAAAGAAAAGAAAAGAAAAGAAAAGAAAAGAAAAGAAAAGAAAAGAAAAGAAAAGAAAAGAAAAGAAAGAAGAAAAAAAGAAAAGAAAAGAAGCATTTTGATTTTGACAAGCATTATAAATACATGTTTATATACTATGCATCAACCCACAACTAGAGTATATAACTATGTATGCTCTATTTAATATAGTGTGCATTTACATCTGTACCCACCAATGTCATTTCTGCATATGCTCTCTTATGTATTGAAAGTTCAAACTTATACTCTTAATATGATGAAAAACTAGACCAGAATTTATGACCTT
>NW_011221315.1:0-677 GCF_000146605.3 Meleagris gallopavo | reverse complement strand
TTGACTCTGCTCAGAAGCTTACACACAGAGCTACTGAATGACTTACAAACTCATCAGAGCAATGAGTTTCACTTTCGTAACTATAGTCTTGTTGGGTTTTCTAGGCTGAAATGTTTTGGTGTGTTTTTTTTTTTCCCTACCTCCCTTAGCATTCACAGAAATAGGCTGTTAAGAAGCGGAAAGCACGCAATTTATAGCAGATGGGTATAAACTGCTCCAGCTCTACTACTGGAATGGGATCAATCAGGAACACTACATGCACCATTTACCCAGAAGAAACCCACCTGGGGGAACCCTGTGGAATTTTAGCCTATTAAGACAACACCTTAACAAGTTTAGTTTAATAAAAACTTGTCGGCAAGCATTAAGCGGAGAGAAATCTCTCTCCCTCTATCATCCACTTGCCGTCCCTTGGAGGAATGTGACTCCCCTTGCACTGTGGCAACAAAGCCTCTCCTTCCTGTCTTTTTTCTTTTTTTCTTCCATCATCTGCAACTTTTGTTTAGCTTGTTCTTGAAAGCCAAGACCCACAGAGGTTCAGAAAAGTTCCACTCTATTTACTGGACTTCTAAATAGAAGGCATTTAGCCGAGCAAGGTGATTAGACTTTCAGTTGCATTGAGCTGCTCCCTTCACATGGATGTCTAGCCATGTCCCCTTTAGCCCATCCTTATCTTT
>NW_011221314.1:0-453 GCF_000146605.3 Meleagris gallopavo | reverse complement strand
CGTGACAGAGGCACCTGGGATGGCTGTGGCTGCCTCTGAGTGAGATGGCTGTTGGGAAGCTTGATGGTTTCAGAATATTTGCAGCCAAAGTCTTGCTCAGAGTGAGAAGCTACAAAGGATTGCAACTTCTTCCAAACACTTCCAGCAGCTTCTAGTATGACTTGAAGCCTGAAGAAGAAAAGCCTGCGAGGATGCTTTGTCAGAGGCTTCTCTTGCTCTTGTTTTCCTGTTTTGAAGTTATGGCAGTAATGGACTGCTCCCACAGCCTGGCTGCTGGCCTTGGCTCAGGTGCACTGGCTGTGCTGGATGCAAATGAATGCTACTTCCAAACTTCCTTCAGTATTCTCCCTGCAGCATCCCACGCCATCAATGCAATTTCCTGCTCGTGATTGACACGTGGCATCTTTGAAGGCTCTGCTCTTTTGGCACTCGTGAGCACGTTTTGACTGCTCT
>NW_011221313.1:0-513 GCF_000146605.3 Meleagris gallopavo | reverse complement strand
GGCAAGACCATGGGAGCCGATGGGAGCACAGGTGGAGGCGTGAGGTGAGAAGGGTGCAGCCTGGCTCCACCTCTCCCAGACCTCATTTAAGGGCTGACTGCTGCTGGGGAAGGATCTCCCTCTGGAGATCCCTCCCTTTGGAGTCTTCTACTGCGAGCCTAGGCCACGGCCGAGCATCTAATTTTTGATGATCTCTTTCGACCATGATAATCTTTCTAATTATGAAACGTGTGTAATACCATCCGAACCACGCCACTCTGCTATCTGTACATTTGTAATCATACAGAAGGCATTAAGTACTTCAGCCTTATCCTGATCCTTGGTCACCATGTTGCCCTCAGCATCATCCAACAGGGGATGGAGATTCTGCCTAGGCTTCCTCTTGCTGTTGATGTATTTATAGAAATATTTACTGATGTTCTTCACCTTAGCGGCCAAGCTCCGTTCCTAGCTGGGCCTTGGCTTTTCTAATTTTCTCCCTGAATGGCTGCACTACGTACTCGTAATGGTCAT
>NW_011221312.1:0-496 GCF_000146605.3 Meleagris gallopavo | reverse complement strand
CTGAGAGATTAATTACCACTAAGGGAAAGACAGCCTAAGCCATGTCCACGCCATTAGCCCGGGCTGTCAGCAGTGAGCGCAGAATCCAACTGGTTACTGAGGTCACAAAGGACCAGCAGGGCTCCTCTGCTCCGTCCTTCCCTTAAAAAATGAGAAAAAGGAGGAAGAACCAAGCAAAAGAACCCAGCCATACCTTTCCTCTCACAGAGCAGGACTTGGACCTGCGGTCGTCCCCTTGCTGAGACATGACCGCTGTCTCAGAGGAAGCTGAAGTTCCGAGGGGCTCTTTCCATGGGAACTTCTCTGCTCTTGGAAAGAGCTGGCTTCACTCTTCCGAAGACTGCCTCGATCCCCCAAATCTCCTTTTGGACAGGAACCCTGCAGAAATTATCAACAAGTGAAAAATCATGAGGAAGAAGCATTTTCCCAGCTTTCTTCGGCCATGCAATTTTAGTCTTTTTTGACGAGGGCGATGTCTGGAAATCAGCTGGCTGCA
>NW_011221311.1:0-476 GCF_000146605.3 Meleagris gallopavo | reverse complement strand
TCACCAGTAGAGGGAGATGCAACTTTTGGGAAAGTAGAAACATCCCATACTGGAACAACTGCAGGTGGTGTGTGCTGAGAGAGTGAGTAATCCTTCATTTAATCTATTATGTGCTCACAAGAGTACATGGGGGGGGGGAAAGAAAAGGCCTGTAAGCCCACTGCTGTTGAGAATTCTGTTTGATTGAGGCTATCTAAGATGTGCTTAGGTGAAAGCTGGAAGTGGAAGGACGTGGCTGAATCAAGACAGACTGAGGGACCCTGCTGGGCTGGGTTTTTTGTCTGCTCTTCAGTTTTGTGCATTAGATCTTTTTTTTTTTTCCTGACCTTTGTGGCTTCAAAACATTGGGCTCTCTGTGTTAAGCAGAAACATTCCCAACTCCTTCAAACATGAATAGAACAACACCTGTGGGGACATAAAAATTACGCCTACAATCTCTTTAGTAGCTTTACAGAGTGAAGACAGGCAGCCGGTTG
>NW_011221310.1:0-450 GCF_000146605.3 Meleagris gallopavo | reverse complement strand
GAAGATTCCTTTGGAACATCAGGAAACCCTACTATTATTGTGAGAATGACTAACCTACTGTCACAGGTTGCCCAGAGAGATTATTTGTTTTCCTTCCTGGACATGGTTCTGGGCAACTTCAATTAGATATCTCTGATTGAGGAGGTTCCTTCCAAACTCAACCACTCCTTGTTTTTGGGATTTCAGGTTCATTCTCTTGCAAATTCTTATTCTTATTTGGATATTCACTAATAGGTAGAATTCCAAATTTCAAATTGCTCTTCATGTTCTGTATTAAAATATATATAGATATATATAAATAAATCAGAAACATTTTGTCACCAGGAGACTCAAAGAATTTGCTGAGGTTAGAATACTCTTTCTTATGCTCAGGGATCTTCCATGAATGAATGTTTTTTGGCAACTTTGTTTGTTATTTACGAAGAAATTAATCCATATAATTCTTTTTTT
>NW_011221309.1:0-592 GCF_000146605.3 Meleagris gallopavo | reverse complement strand
AAAAGCCACAAATACTTCTGTAACATTTTGGACTGGCTTGAATAAAATAAAAAAGAAGTATAGCTGGGATTACATTCTTTGTTCTCTATCTAAAGTAGGATCAGCTTAGTTTTCTAAAACTCTTATTTTGAGTGCACAAGGATCTATTCCTAATTTTTAAAAGTAATATGATCTTTTCTTTGTATTTCACCAGAAATCATTGGGCTTAATTGCAAGCCAAGACCAACAAATTGCACACTGGCTATTTTTGTTTCCTTGCATGGCCCTGTAAGATGTATATACATTGAATGAATCAAAAGCTCTGCAAATAAAACACGATTTTTATTGGTGAGATTTAATGAATTATCTGTTTTAAATTGTCTTTTTACTCAGCTGAATTGTGCAGTATGTGCTGTGGTTCTTAAAAAAGAGATTTATCAGATTGTTTCCTGTGTTGAATATATTCTTAACTGGTTGCTATGACAATCCTCTTCCATTTTCTTCCTCCCTTATAGGCTTATCTTCTTTTGATTCTATAGAAGGAGTTTGCCAAAGTAAGAAGTTTCACTTTCTTTTTTTTCCCTGCTTCAAGAGGTTTTCTATTTTGAAAAAA
>NW_011221308.1:0-596 GCF_000146605.3 Meleagris gallopavo | reverse complement strand
TTTTTAAGAAGTTCTCTGAGTATGAGAAGTTTCTCATCTGTTCTTGGGTTGTCAATTTCATAATGTACTTTTAAAATTTTAAATTATTCCTTTATCTCAGAGTGTGTTTTCTCACCCTTACATGCGGCTGTGTTCAATAAATAAAGTAACAGCAGAACTAAGAAATCCCAATGTCAAGCTCTCAGAATGTAGGAAATGCCCAAATTAAGATTGCATGCAGCACTGTATTCTTCCTGTGGCTGTGCATGAATTTATAGCCTGTAGTAAGTTCACACTGCATTTTTTTCTATAGAACCTATGCCTTCTCCCATTTAGCTTTTGGAGGTCACTGAAAGAGAATGATTTGGTTGGGTGTTAAAAGAAAGTACTGTCTTCAGGTTCTGCAAGACACAAAACAAAAATGATCATTTCAGGGACAAAAAGAAAAAGACTGCCCTTATGTTTGAAGTACGCTGTGACTGGAAGATTGAATTTTACCCTTCTCTCACCCCAAGCTCCTATGCATGCTAGACAAAATAAGCATTTTTTAGATGTTTAGTATTTTTTTTTCTCATTTGCTGCTGCCTCGCTTGGATCCTTTGGCCTAACATGCAAAA
>NW_011221307.1:0-401 GCF_000146605.3 Meleagris gallopavo | reverse complement strand
TTTATGTAATGACTGGACTTCATGATCTTATGGATCATTTCTAGCCTAAGTTATCCTAGAAGTCTGTGTGCAGCTAGTCACAAGCAATGATATTTCATGTTTCTGCCCCTCAGCTCTGAAGGAAATAAGAAAGTAGACATCTCTTAGAAATTGAAATATCTAGCCAGAAGTATGGTTCTCTGCTGCTGAAGATTTAAGTACGTTCTTTTTTCTTCTTCTTTTTCCCCTCTGGTTCATCTCTGTCTGCTTTAGTAGGCAAAATCAGCTCCTTCCAATGACTGTACCAGAAGTGGTGTGTTTGGCTAGGCAAGTCAGTTCCATTATTCTGTCCAAGAAGGCTTAATAGAGTGGTTCTTGGTCAATGTTTAGTATAATACTTGCTCTGTTACATCTGATACGTC
>NW_011221306.1:0-458 GCF_000146605.3 Meleagris gallopavo | reverse complement strand
ACGTTCTTTTTCTTTTTCTTTTTTTTCTTATTTATTCTTATTTTGTGAATTTCTTTCTGCTTTTTAGTTTTTCTGAGCTTTTCTGGAAGCAAGAAATTTCTCACTGCTAATTCCCTTTATGCTATTACTCTCTTATCACTCCAGGTTGTTTCTCTTCTTTTTCTGTTCCTTTTTCATGCCAGCATGATTCCCTTGTCACTATCTTAAGGGAAAAAACTTTTAAGCTATTTCATCCATCCTATTGCTCACTGGAGGTAAAATTAACCCATGTGTTAGCAGCCTGTTTAAGAACCTCCCTCTATCAAAGCCAGAGGGTGTAGTTATGTGAAATCCCACATCTCCCCCAGGAAAGACAGAACACTTTGATCAGGACTTTGATATCAGTCTCTTTAGCATTAGCTTGCAAGCAGGCTGAGAGGAAGCAAACAGGTTGGACTGCCTTATGCAGTCTTAAGGTG
>NW_011221305.1:0-464 GCF_000146605.3 Meleagris gallopavo | reverse complement strand
AGACCTTAAAATGCAATAGGAAACACTTAAGCAGAATAAAAAGCACTGTTCTAGCACTGGCAAAAATTGCTAGGCTGGGTGCAAGACTGTCTCTTGGTCAATTAGGCTTTACAAATATGTGCTGGGGGTACATCTGTGGGGAATGTCTCTTGTCTTGTTCTGGTGCCTGAAATGTCACCTATGTGTAATACGGCGAGAAGAAATTTGGCAGCAGCTCCTCTGCTGAACAAGATTTGCAAGCTACCGGTCTGTTCTGCAATGGTTGTACAGATCTTCAGCAGGAATAAATTCAGTCGGACTAGTTTTTCCTCGGTGCACCGCTGCCAGGACCCCACCATACAACAGATCTTTTTGCATTCACATCTATGGGAGGAGCTACAAGTGCAGCCTCCTAAACTGATGCAACGCCCTTTCTCTGACTGAAAGCTCAACAGTCACCCCTCCTGCCGCTGAAGAGCCATTGG
>NW_011221304.1:0-447 GCF_000146605.3 Meleagris gallopavo | reverse complement strand
CATCTTGCTCACTATTTAAACTTTGTTTGGTATGAGTTCCTGTATAAGTAACTCATTCACAGAAAACTAACTCACAGCAGTTCTTCCATGGCTGCTTTTATAATTGCACAGTACACCAATGCTTTTAGAAGCATTTTATCATCATTTTTAATCTGAGGAAATAGAAAAAAAAAATAGTGTGTGCTCAGTAGATTATACAGATAATGGAGAGAAACTGTAATGAAATGGAGTCTATTTAGTGCAATTCTCTTTATTGACAGGAATAAAATCCTGCTTCTTGAGATAAAAAAAAACACCTGAAATAGCTCACTGCTTGCATTTTCACACACTCTTAAGTTGAAACTGAGGGAAAAGCTTTTTCTGTACCATTCCAAGGATTTAAAATATCACAGTTTAGTATGATTTGCAATTTTCTTCTCCAAATTCAATGATTCAGAGGCATCCATC
>NW_011221303.1:0-441 GCF_000146605.3 Meleagris gallopavo | reverse complement strand
TGAGAGTCCAGAAGGAAGGGATGGCATGCAGAGGGCTGGGCAGGATGGAGAGGTGGGCCCACGCCAACCTGATGGAGTTCAACAAGGCCAAGTGCGAGGTCCTGCAGCTGGGTGGGGGCAATGCCAAGGCCAGACAGAGGCTGGGCAGAGAATGGCTTGAGAGCAGCCCTGAGGAGAAGGATTTGGGGGCTGTGGGTGGATGGAAGCCTCCAGGTGAGCGGGCAATGTGCGCTGGCAGCCCAGAAGGCCAACGGTCTCCTGGGCTGCATGGAGAGAAGTGTGACCAGCAGGGCGAGGGAGGTGATTCTGCCCTCTGCTCTGCTATGGGAGGTGTGCCAGCCTACAGCAGGGGGTTGGGGCTGGGTGAGCTTCAAGGTCCTTCCAAGCCAAACCATTCTGTGATTCCATGATATACAGGTGCATAAATAGGAGGAGATGGAG
>NW_011221302.1:0-381 GCF_000146605.3 Meleagris gallopavo | reverse complement strand
AAAAATATATGTGACAATCTGGCTGGATTGCAATGAATCTAGAAGAAGATGGTTGGCTCAAGCTCACAGAGCAGCTGCCTTCAGTGTAAACTAAACGCCATGTGTCAGGAATTAAAGCAAATGTTTCTTCACAGACACTGTTCAACTAAAAAGGGGAAAAAAAAGAAAAGAAGGAGAAGAAAAAAAAGATTTCCATTAGCAGAACACTGCATGAAAAAGTGAATTTCCCTACAACCAAAAGGCCAAATGCAATGCTGGTCTCCAGTCTCCAACTAAACAATACGGTGTGTTTGGTCAACAACTTTTTCTACCAATGGCATTTTTTTTTTCTTCATTGTACTTCACCTTGAAAAGATGAGCCCCAAATTCTGTGGTGTGATT
>NW_011221301.1:0-373 GCF_000146605.3 Meleagris gallopavo | reverse complement strand
AATTTTTTTTTTGTTCATTCTTCTTTCTAACATGCAGCATATGAACACAAAGAAAAATGAGATTATCAGGTTTTTGTTGTTGTTTGTTTGTTATTTTTGGTTGTTGTTTGTTTGTTTTTTGCTTTTCTTTTAAAAATCCCACACTCCAGACCTTTGTTTTTTATCACTAATTTACCAGAAGAAGTGATCAGTCATGGACTGTAAATTTAAAAGCAAACACCTGCAATGCTATTAAAGAGAAATTTCTTTTTTTTTCTTAATGATTTATTAATCAGGGAAAGTCATGTCAGTCTGAAGAAAAGTTAGATGGAATACAAACTATGAAGTAAATCAGTTTTGACCTTTTCATAGTAGTTGTATTATTCAATAAATC
>NW_011221300.1:0-380 GCF_000146605.3 Meleagris gallopavo | reverse complement strand
CTTATTATTATTATCTATATGATCTCAGTCTAATTAGTTGGTTGTTCTTTGTTGCTAGTTCGGGACCATGCATCTCTTTGTTTTTTTGTTTTTTTTTTCTGCTCTGCTGAAACTTTTTGGACTCTCTTCTCTGAATAGCTCTCCAGGGAAAATTCAATAATCAGTATTAGGAATTACAAATAAGGATGGTATTAACAGCCATTTAAAGCTCCATTCCACCAGTGAAACTTCCTTATTGAGTCATTCCTGGGAGAGAACTGGTCCTTAAATAATTTAAAACTATAATATAAATAATAATATATAATGATAATATAATATATATAATAATAATAAATACTATAAAACTATATATCTCTCCTATTCTTTCTTTAACTTTTGAT
>NW_011221299.1:0-347 GCF_000146605.3 Meleagris gallopavo | reverse complement strand
ATTTAAATTTTGGAGGCTTACATTAAATTAAGGTAGCTCATTTAATATCAATTGTAACAGCAGGTGACATTTTTATATAAAAACAGCCAAAGTAAAAAAAAAAAACCAATTTGATTTAAAAGACCTGACACCAATGATCTCAAGGCAAGATCAAAAACCTATGGATTTATGCTTTAAGAAAAGAAAGGGGGGGCATATGAGCCAACCCATTCACAGCATCTCCCCTGCTGGCTTCTTCATACAGTGGTTTTCATAGTGGTCCCAGAGGGAACTGTATTTCGCCTCTCTAGCTAAAATACTAGTTACTATAGCAACTTTGAAAGAAGAAAATTGTGGCTTCAAAAATG
>NW_011221298.1:0-526 GCF_000146605.3 Meleagris gallopavo | reverse complement strand
CCCTGCCATGAAACTGTTTACATAGAGCCCCGAAGACTACCTTCTTTCTCCTCAGTCCTGGCCACAAGGGGCTCCATTCTAGTCTTGTTCTTTTTTTTTTCTTTTTTTCTTTTTTTTTAAATTGATTCCCAGTTGCAGTTTGACAGTTACTAGCTATCCTTTAAATTTCTGCTTTCCCCTGTCTCCAGTAAATAATGAGAATAAAAAAAGGTGTATTGTTTGCTACACAGTAATGGCTGAGATTGGTTTTACCTGTGCTCGGGGCAAACTGGCCATCTCACCTGTTCCCTAGACCTTGCACTGCTGATAAGTTGCTGGCTATGGAAAAATAACACTATCCAAACGAATAACACTGTTCCTTTACCAAATACTTTTCAAAACCTATTTCTTATGTGAGACCTTAAAAATACATTGTTGATATGCCCTAGAAGTGCTGTTGTTTCTGTTCTGGTTTGGTTTCACTGAACGACCTTGGAGAATGTTTGAACACTTATATGAAACCACCAGACATGATCCAAGGGCCCTA
>NW_011221297.1:0-305 GCF_000146605.3 Meleagris gallopavo | reverse complement strand
ACTTACCCTTTTCTTTTACTACTTACTTTTTTTTTTTTTTTTCCTTTTTTCCCCCTCAGCTGCGAGATGTCCTTTTACATTCTTTTCCTGGTAGAATTTTCGGTAAATGTGTCAGTCTTCATGTGCCATGTTTGCAGGTAAGTCCTCATGCACAGAGGTGCTGTTCATATTTTCTTTCTGTGCCTGCTGTGTTGTAGATCCTGTTAATCACATTTCCCAAAATAATCTCATGGTATGGTACAAACTCTGCCTTCTTTCTCAAGAGCTTATTTGCAGTGCAGCATCCATTTTAAAAGTCACAAGAT
>NW_011221296.1:0-463 GCF_000146605.3 Meleagris gallopavo | reverse complement strand
TCAGGTGCGGAGAGGTGGCTCTCGCCTCCGTACAGGGGCCACGCTCCCAGGCAGCCAAGGAGCAGCAAGGCAAAAGGCCGACTACAGCAAAAGCAAAGACCCGAGCCCTGCTTACAGGGAGGTCGCCCAGCACAAAGCCGGCCTGGTCACCCAAGGCATCGGCAACGCTCAAACTCACATGTGACTGCGGCCCCGCTAACGGGACAGGTGCTTTGCCCAGGGTGCCTCTCTCCTTCCCCCCCGCGTCTGCACGCTTCGGCATCCTCTTCTTGCTCGCTCCTGCCTCCCGCGTCCCCACGCCGCTTCTTCTTCTTTCTTCTGCAGCAGCTCCTGAAACATCAGCGGGGACACCATTAGACCTGCGGAGCGGCAAGCCCCCACCTCAAGGAAAAGGGAAACCCAACAGCGCAAAGGAACTCGGCACACCACCACCCAGCTGAAGGAAGGCCTTGCATCCCCCCTC
>NW_011221295.1:0-463 GCF_000146605.3 Meleagris gallopavo | reverse complement strand
TGGCTGGCTGCCCCCCGCTAGGTCATGCTGCCTGGTCCTCCAACCTGGTCTTGGACACTTTCCAGGGATGGGTACCCAGCGTTTCTCTGGGCAGCCTTGGCTTTCCTGCTCCCATCCATGCACATCCAGACAGAGTCTCTGTATTCTACACGTTGGGTTTTCCTACCACCCCTGCTTCCACTGCCTGTACGTTTCCTTCTTTCCCTCAGTCTGACCAGCAGGTACTTGCCCAGCCGTGCCAGTTTCCTGCCCCTCTACTTGATTTCTTATTCTGGAGGTTGGAGAGCTCTTGTGCTTAAACTGAGAGAAAAGAGGGAAATGTACAGAAAGTGGAAGCAGGCTTGTGTATCCTGGGAGGAATAGAGGGCTGTTGTCCATGCGTGTAGAGATAGGATTAGGAAAGCCAAGGCACAGATGGAGCTGAACTTGATGAGGGACGTGAAAGACAACCAGAAGGGGTTGT
>NW_011221294.1:0-489 GCF_000146605.3 Meleagris gallopavo | reverse complement strand
TGGGGTCCTGGCAGCGGTGCAACCGAGGAAAAACTAGTCCGACTGAATTTATTCCTGCTGAAGATCTGTACAACCATTGCAGAACAGACCTGTAGCTTGCAAATCTGTTCAGCAGAGGAGCTGCTGCCAAATTTCTTCTCGCCGTATTACACATAGGTGACATTTCAGGCACCAGAACAAGACAAGAGACATTCCCCACAGATGTATCCCCAGCACATATTTGTAAAGCCTAATTGACCAAGAGACAGTCTTGCACCCAGCCTAGCAATTTTGCCAGTGCTAGAACAGTGCTTTTTATTTCTGCTTAAGTGTTTCCTATTGCATTTTAAGGTCTGGTTCAGGTCCCTTTCAAGAAGGAAGGAATGAAGCTTGTGTACAATTGAAAACAGATGAGCCAATGAGCCTGGAACCGTGATTTTGGCGAGAACACAAGGAGAAGTCAAAATCACTGCATTCCAGGCTGCCGAGAGATACCCCCATTCTCGGAGG
>NW_011221293.1:0-423 GCF_000146605.3 Meleagris gallopavo | reverse complement strand
TAATAATAAAAAAAAGTTTTTAATCTCCCACAAACTCAAATAACTGCAGTTCAGATTTATTAATAAAGTTTCAGTGCCCACAGGAAAGCAGAACTATCTAGTTATTTTTTGCATTTTGTGTGTATTAATATCATCAGTTTTCTTTCCTTTGAGATGAATTTTCCTTTTTTTCTTTTCATTTTATTTAGTGTTTTATGTTTACAAAGTTATTACTTGTAGACTGATATTTATAAATATGTCTGTTTCCAGGTCAGGAAATCCCAGAAGAAGGGAGAGAAGTGGAAGAATACTCAGAAGAAGAAGAGGAGGAGGAAGACGACTCAGAGTCTGAGGACACATCACAACAGCAGCAACAACAACAGCAACACAGTGAGGAAGCTCTCGCAGAGACTGGGTCATCTACTGCAGCCTCAACTCAGCAGC
>NW_011221292.1:0-530 GCF_000146605.3 Meleagris gallopavo | reverse complement strand
TTCAACAAAGACAAGTGTAGGGTCTTACACCTAGGGAGGGAATAATTGCATGCACCAATACAGATTGGGGGATGAGCTGCTGGAGAGGAGCTCTGCAGAGAGGGACCTGGACGTCCTGGTGGACGACAGGTTGGCCATGAGCCAGCAGTGTGCCCTTGTGGCCAAAAAGGCCAATGGCATTCTGGGGTGCATTAAAAGAGCATGTCCAGCAGGTCGAGGGAGGTGATCCTCCCCTCTACTCTGCCCTGGTAAGGCCTCATCTGGAGTACTGTGTCCAGTTCTGGGCTCCCCAGTACAAAAAAGACAGGGATCTCTTGGAAAGAGTCCAGCGGAGGGCCACAAAGATGGTGAAGGGCCTGGAGCATCTCCCGTATGAAGAAAGGCTAAGTAAACTGGGTCTGTTTAGCCTTGAGAAAAGAAGACTGAGAGGGGACCTGATCCAGGTTTATAAATATCTGAGGTGTGGCGGCCATAGCGGTGAGGCCAGTCTCTTTTCAGTGGTACGTGGAGACAGGACGAGGGGAAACGGA
>NW_011221291.1:0-417 GCF_000146605.3 Meleagris gallopavo | reverse complement strand
TCTGCTTGTGTGAACCCTCATACTGAGTTATTACTTTTCACTTTATTCTGTCTAACTGCATTCTCCATTCTCTATCTCTGTGTGCTGATCTGCTCTGTAATCTGCTTGCTTGCTTAGCAGCACTCTTCTGGAGTCTCTCTTTTGATCCAAATAGATGTTGAGATCTCACCAAACAGCTGGCTAACTTTATGCTTCCTTTCTCTTCTAGATCTTCTAGAGATTGTGCTCTCTCTCACCAAGACTTTTCTTTTCTCTTTAATCTCTTCTGATTTTCTTTTTATACACTCTGGTCTAAACAAACTGTCCTGAAGGCAATTTTCCTATCTACTCTGCATGATATTTTTTGGCTTTAACACTCCATTTATTTTATTTTTTTTACACTCAGAGAGTGCTGATACACTGGAATGGGTTGCCAAA
>NW_011221290.1:0-449 GCF_000146605.3 Meleagris gallopavo | reverse complement strand
GTAAATCTTTATCTCCCTCGCTAAAGTATGCATGACTAAAATGCTTTGAGAAGCAATAACTTCTCAAATAAGGGGGTAGTTTTGAAAGGTCAGACCTCTTTTTTTTTTTCTTTTTTTTTAAGTTGAGTTCTTTCTCTTTTTTTGTTTTCATTAGACTGATACTAGTAGTCCTTTGCTGCTCAGTGGAACAGCATCAAGTGATATACCATGGGCTGTTAAGGTAAATAAAATATACATAGAACAGTGATGTGCACAAATCTGAGAAAAATATGGTACTGATAGCTATAGTTCATTAAATATGATAAATTGACATTCCTGTTAAATCTGTAATTTGGCTTGTAGATCTGATTTGTGTGGATCTGGGGGAGGTGTGAAACTGCTTGGGAAATCTTGGGAAGAAACTTGATTTATTGAGAATAGTCACTTGATGACATGAAAATAAATGAGGA
>NW_011221289.1:0-434 GCF_000146605.3 Meleagris gallopavo | reverse complement strand
ATTTCCCAATCTGAATTTTTCTAACTAATTTCTTTTTCCACTGTTCTTGGAGGGGATCAATCAAACGCTGCAATCCAGGGGAATAAAGTACTTAGGAAGCAATAAAAAAAACAACAAAAAAAAAACACACAAACCAACAACCCCAAGCCCTTTAACAAATAGCTCACGAGTGGTTCTTGTTTCACACATCTTATCTTCCCGAATTAGACACAGAGTGGCAATCAAAGTCAATGCCACGCTTATTGTAAAGCCCTTACAGCGTGTCTGTGCGGCGGTTCCAAGGGGAACGCTGAGTCGTTCCCTGGCAAAATGGATTTTTTCCCTGTTGCTTTGAAGCTGGCAGCCCAGGGCTCTGCAGCCAGGAAGGATCACGGTGCTACCCAAGCAGGGGAAGTGCTGGTTATGCTCATGTTGCCATCCCAGCATTTCCCCCC
>NW_011221288.1:0-374 GCF_000146605.3 Meleagris gallopavo | reverse complement strand
ACACATATATAAATATCAATATAAAATAAATGTATTGATATATAAAAAATATACATTTTTGTAAAATATATTTATATATACATTTCCTTATTATCTTGTAGATGTAATACGTATACTATTTTTGTACTCAAGCACTTCTGGTTCCAAGGAAGATTCAGCCAGTCGGAGGGAGATCTATGAATTCATGGGTATGTCAGCATTAAAAATGGTGACCAGTTACAAAGTAGAATGAAAACACACAGGGAATCATGCTGTAAGTAATGGTAGCATCTTTGTAGGTCACTTTCACTGTGAAATGCTTCTATCTCTAAAATGGTAGGAGTGGCTACTCCTTCCAGTAGTAACATAGGCTATGATAGATTGATCCCCATGAC
>NW_011221287.1:0-383 GCF_000146605.3 Meleagris gallopavo | reverse complement strand
TTGCATCCCAGTGTTCTGACAGCTGAATTGTGGATAAGATTTGAAGTGTGAATTCCACATTAAAAGAATAACACATTGTGAACAGTATTAGATATGGTCTCACATAAGACTGTCGGTCAAACCTTTCCATATCTGGTGAGTACTGGAAATATAAAATACATAGAAAATAGCAGATGAAAGCACAAAACCAATACCCTGTTTTGTTTTTTTTTTAATTTTCATTTTTAAACTCCTTAGAAAATTTGCTTCTTCAGCAAAAAAAACAAATAATTTTCGTTTTTTCTGATGTGAAAGAAAAAAACAGTGAGTAGTCTGATCAAATAAACATCTAGAAAATTTTTGAACTTTGCTTTATTTTACTATTATACAATGGCTCAAAATAC
>NW_011221286.1:0-477 GCF_000146605.3 Meleagris gallopavo | reverse complement strand
CCAAGGATGGCGAGTGCTGATCCATTGGGGTAAGCTCTAGTTTTGGATTATTCCTGTTGTGGGACCTGTTATGACTTGTAGAGAAACTTCTCATTTGCACTTTACAAATACAGTACAAGTGGATATAGTTCAGAGAATGAGACTTCTCAGCAGGGAGACAGAGAGAGATGTGGGAAGAAGCATTTTTGGTGCTTTTGTGTGTGTTTGTGTGCTTTTAAGTTGGAGTTACACTCCATATAGCTTAGTTTGGGGTTCTTTTTTGTTCTCTTGTCTGTATGTTTCAATGTCTGTGAGCACACAGAACTAATCTCAGACACTGTGTAGGTACCAAAATACCTGAGAATATCTCCCCTTCTCTTTTTGTATCTTCTTGATACCTTCCAGTTAACTTTGATCCTAATTATCCTTTCTCTTTCTTTTTTCTTTCCTTTTTATTTTTCCTAAGATAAAGCTCAGTTCCATCTGTGTTATTAAAAA
>NW_011221285.1:0-418 GCF_000146605.3 Meleagris gallopavo | reverse complement strand
TTTTGGTTTCAGAGAATATACCTACAGTATTTTTCATATAAAGGTTTTTGGTATTCTGAATTTAGCTGACATTCATATTCTTTCTAAACTGAGTGTAGTGAATTACCCTGTACTAATCCAAACAGATTAAGAGGAATGGACTGCAAAGGGATTTAAATTTTAAATGTTTGGTTTACTTACAAAAAATTAATTTATGAGTTTATATGCATTTTTCACTAATTTCAGTTGCTTTTTTTTTTTTTCTTTTTCCAGGTAATGGGTCTTCAGAGGCAAAGTTTCTAAGACTAACAGAAAAAGTGAGTATGCCAGTGCAGTGATTGCTGTTTTTCATAAGAATATATAGCTGACTTGGTGCTACCTCTGATTAGAGTTGATAAACCCCTTATCTTGTTGATTCTTGACAACTTGGATAATTGTC
>NW_011221284.1:0-476 GCF_000146605.3 Meleagris gallopavo | reverse complement strand
AAATTATTACTTGTACTGGTGCGTGACTGGATGTTCACTATATCTATGTAGCCTCTAATTCAGTGCAACCTCACAAGGTAAAATTGAAGACAACCAGACTCATTTACTGAAGATCAAAGTTTTCCTGGTGGTAGACAATAGGCTGAAGTGAATTATTTCTATAGACAACATGACAGAAAAACAATAAATGCATTGTTAATTGGCTTATCTTGTCATATTTTGGCACCTCCTCTGGAGGCGCTCACATCCCAGGTAGATTTTCAAAAGCCCATTTATGCTTTGGCAATCTTGAAAATCCAAGAGAAGAAGATAAAGCAGTTGCTAAACTGCTGGATGCTACCAGTGCACACAGATCCTGTCTTTCTTTCTTTTTTTTCCCCCTTACCAGTGACAGAAGAATGGAGATGAATTAGCATTCTGTTACTATAATGAGTGAATCAGAACCTTATTAAACAGATGCAGTGCAAGAAAACACT
>NW_011221283.1:0-408 GCF_000146605.3 Meleagris gallopavo | reverse complement strand
TTTTTGGCTAATAAGATTGCTTTAAGTTCATATAGTAGATTTCCAAGGCAATATGAAGAGGTGAGCTTGTCTGAGTAGTCACGTTATTCACATATCTCAAAACACTTCTAATTTGTCTTCACAACTTTTGAACTCCACACTTCCTAGATTAATTTTTTGTTAAGCTATTTTTTTTTTCTTATAGAAAGAAGTAATATGGGCTTCTTTATCTGTTGAAAAATTTTCTTTTTTTTTTTTTCTTTTTTTAGACTAAATGGCAGTACTTTCTCCATGGTTCAGTTATTCCATACTTCACAGCCTACTAAACAGAAATATGCATTACTCCTTAATATTTATTTCCTGGAGTAAAAGGTAACACTGCATGATAATATCTCATCCAATTCTGTGTGTGCTGGAAGCAAGATTTGA
>NW_011221282.1:0-588 GCF_000146605.3 Meleagris gallopavo | reverse complement strand
ATGCCAGTAGATCATTGACCGTTATAGAACTGTTACTTAATGTGTTATTAGAGACATGGATTATTACATGGTACTACCTCTCAATTGCAACCGAAGATTTTTACAAAAGGAATTTAGCACAGTAGCACGACTCAGGAAATCACGACAACGTTTCAAATTGCACTGACTTTCCTCCATAATAAATAGCACTCCATTTTGGAAGTTATTCAAAATACAACTCTGTATATTCCTTTCCCTCCCCCCCTTATTAATGTCAGGGGGTTTTCCTCAAAGTTGTTTCGTTTTCAAAATTGACTAGCATGCTTAAATGCAAGAATAGAAATTAAAAACTGTTCTCTTACTCTTATGTGACCAAAGTATTGGAATCATTCCTGATTTTTAAAGCCTATAACAAAGCTCTCTGAAGCTCAAGTATACACTGTTTCTCTGGGAAGAAAGGTACCATCAACTCATGGTCAAGATCCCTCATCTGAGCTGTCCTTATGCAAGCTGTGTTTGTTACTACTTATGCAAAGCATTTTTATGAATCCCAGTTTTCTTGTTTTCATTATCTCCTCCTGTTCTCTGTTGTTTAATCAGAATCTGAAG
>NW_011221281.1:0-421 GCF_000146605.3 Meleagris gallopavo | reverse complement strand
AAACCACAGGCTCTATCGCTGTAGCAGATCAGTGACAGACATACAAACAAAAAGACAAACGATGGGAAAGACTGGAACAAAGCCCAAGCTGAGAAAACAGGATCAAGAATGTTTACTGGGGGGAAAAAAAAAAAAAAAGACTCTGCCACAGGTTGTCCAGAGAGGTGGTGGATGCCCAGTTCCTGGAGATACTCCAGGTCAGGACAGACAGGGATCTGAGCACCCTGATTAAGTTGTAGGTGTTTCTGTTCATTGCAGGGGAGATTTGGACCAGATGGCATTTCAAGGGTCCCTTCCAACTCAAATGATTCTGTGAAATAGTCCTTAAGCAAAGGCCTGACTCCCCATATTACATTACAAGCTTGAAATGCTATTTCCATAGAAAGAGAATGGGGTTCTACAGAGAGGTCTGGGTATGCTG
>NW_011221280.1:0-455 GCF_000146605.3 Meleagris gallopavo | reverse complement strand
CCAGTTAGGCCTTGAGGTATCCTATGTAATTGCCTGGGTCTTCAAGGATTTCCTTCTAAAACTCAGGGTGCTGTTTTTAAGAATAAATTCCAGTTGTTCTGAGTGAATTGCATCTTGGAGCTATCTCTCCTTACTACATCATATATTTCTTAACTGCCTGTGATCTGTTTGGAAGAAGGGATATATGTGTGAAGACCCTTTACTTTTGGGTCTCTGGAATGAAGTGAAGAGGAATACAGCACATTGCATTGCATCTTTGTCTCTCAGTTTTAATCTCCTTGACTAACAGTGAAAATATTTCAGTTTGCAATTAGTACTACTCATAAAAGAGATGAGAATTATTATTTTTTTGTGATAGATTTTTCTTTGTGTAGCACTGAAATCTCTATGTATAACATTTATTCTATCTCCTGTGTTTTACTACAAGTTTGGTGACTACATCTAACAATCTAGTT
>NW_011221279.1:0-511 GCF_000146605.3 Meleagris gallopavo | reverse complement strand
ATGAGAAACTGTAAGATAGTATGCACATTAAAATTTCAAAGTTTTGTGTAATGAGAGTTGAAGCTCTTGCATGACACTTGGTTAACTACTGAGCGCACATTTTGTCAAAAATGTGGTGTAAATGCCTTAAATAAAGGTCAACTCTTCAGAAGGTCTTAAATAATATGTTCAAAAATGTGCTGGAAAACTGAGAATGGGTGCTTTATTAGCAGATATTTTCCAGATAGGTTTTCCTCTTGATTTTGAAAATGCACCCTACTGAAAAATGATAGCATATTAGTCTAGAAAATTACACATTTTGAAGTGGAAGGACTACACAAAGTAATATTACTGTTTGTCTCCTAATTTTGTGTGATCATATATTGAAAATCAGACTGCAGTTGGCAACTGTCTGTTAATAAAAGTCTCATTTGTTCTTGGTGTTGACAAAGCCATGGCTGTTCATGGCTTAAAAAAGAGTAGATATAATCAGTACTGATTTTTTATACTTTTTCCCCTTTTCCATCAGCTG
>NW_011221278.1:0-351 GCF_000146605.3 Meleagris gallopavo | reverse complement strand
TTTGCATATGTGTGTGTATATATGGGTATATGGGTTTATGTGGGTAATGGGCAATGGCACTGGTAGAGCAGACGTGTTTTAGCATTACAATGACAAATCAGATGACACACTTCAAAAAAAAAAAAAAAAGTTAGTTTATTGGAGACATGATTATTTCCTATCTACAGCAAATGGAAAATTGACTGAGACGAGAGAAAAAAGCAAGTTAAGGTCCAAATTGAAACACTAAGTTATATCCATGTGGCAAGTAAGAAGTAATTAAAAAAAAAAACTACACCAATTTTAAAGGGGAGAAAGAAGAGGTAATATAATTAAACTCAATGTTTAAATCTTACTTAAAACTCTGCATTT
>NW_011221277.1:0-397 GCF_000146605.3 Meleagris gallopavo | reverse complement strand
AGGCTGACTTCAGCTGTGATCAGTATTCAACTCTTTTATTTTCCTTTTTTTTTTTTTTAATTAATGCAATCTGTAAAGGACTGCCAAGGACTGAACTGACAGACACTATTTAGAAAAATTAAGTCTTCAAATAGCAATCAACTATACAAATTTTATAGTGCTTTTAAAAATATTTTAAAATAAATAATACAGGAAGCAGATAAAACAGACTTTTGATATCATATCATCTTATAGCATGAAGTCAATCTTCAAATATAAATTAGCATTCTTAGCTAAAATATGGGGAGAAAAACCTTGATAAATATAATAAAAGTACCTTCTGAATAAAGCACTGACATTAAAATCAGTTCTGCAAAGTAAAGTGAATTTTTAAAAAAGCATTGCCTATGTTTCGATT
>NW_011221276.1:0-463 GCF_000146605.3 Meleagris gallopavo | reverse complement strand
CTGAAAGGTGGACAAATACAGCATATCTAAGTACATCAGCCTTAATGAGCAGTTTTGAAAATGCTGGGTCATTAGCCATTATATCTTACCATCTTAAAACTCTTTGCAAAAGCACTGTGTAGTGGGAAGAAGAGAGTGAGGAAGAGAAGAAGTAAAGAAGAACCTAGAATTAAAAAAAAACAAACACCACCAACAACAAAGCAAAACAAATGACATTTAGGCAGCATTCAAAATTGCAAAATGAAAATCCCCACCTTAGGCACCACCTAACTCCTAGGGGCATCTAAATTCCACAAATGCCTCATTTGCCTTTTCCTCTGTGTTTGTCTGGTTTTATTTTAACACCCCTCAGGTGCTGAGTGCTGTACTTGCGTGCCTGCCCCAAAATTGCTTGAGTCTGATCGTGATCCAGAAGGAGAACACCTTGGCCCCTGAGCCTCCCCCAGGTGTTTTCAGAACACAC
>NW_011221275.1:0-362 GCF_000146605.3 Meleagris gallopavo | reverse complement strand
GTGGAAAGGAAGGAGAAGTTTCTCACTGCTGTCAAGAGAAGACAGAAAATAATCACTGTGCTCAACTACATGGAATAAGGCAAACGAAGTAGAAACAAACTTCAATGTAGAAAAACATGAATAACCACTGCTTTTTTTTGTTTTGTTTTTTTTTAAGGTCATCCTCTGAGCTAGAAAGGTAGTAAAAGGTCTTGTTTTATTCAAGACATTTATGAAGAGATAGTTCTGAATTATTGTAAAGATAACTGATAATTCAGATTCCAATTCTGATCACAGACATTCACCCTCTTTAGTATTAAAACTGGTTATTACTATTAAAGAAGTTGTCTGCATTCCTATAGCAGATATTCTCTGAGCATCTT
>NW_011221274.1:0-572 GCF_000146605.3 Meleagris gallopavo | reverse complement strand
ATCACATCACAGCTGAAGTATTGTGCTTTCACTGTCATTTGTCTGCCAGCATGTCTACTTTGCAGCAAGAATATGCGACTAGTCTCAAGCAAAAAGTAGACGAAGAAAAAAAAAGTAAAATCTTAAAGGAATTATAAACATATAACCAATTTTCAAAAATAACAATATTAAAAAAAATCCTAAATTTCACCAAATATTAAATATACATGAATGAACATAGTGTGAAAGTCTTTGTCTGAGTACCTCTGAAGAATACATACCAAATGCTTTGTACAGAGTACAGCACAGAGGTTCCCCAGAAAACAGATTTAATTAGTAAGTTCACAAACAACAGTATAAAAGCATCAAGCTTACTGCTATGAGCACAGAAGTAGCACTGCCAGGTACATGAAGCACTATGTTCAACCTAATGAATGCTACCTGTTTGCCACAGCATCAAACTGCTATATTTTTTCTGTTTCCAAACTGAAGTTTGTTCTCCTACACGGACCTATGCTGAATTCAGTTCCTTGCACTTCCAGTTCAAAAGCCCAGCCAAAACATCTAAAAGTACATGTGCTTTCAGTAAAACA
>NW_011221273.1:0-421 GCF_000146605.3 Meleagris gallopavo | reverse complement strand
TTTTAATTATTTTGTTTGGGTTTTTTTTTTTCTTGATTGGTTGGTTGGTTTGGTTTTAATCTTACCATTCTTTGAAAGTGACTTCATAACTACAGGGATTTACCTTCTGATTTGGTGTTTGTGTTTTGCCAGTGAATAGCATTGAAATGAGGAAGTTCAGAAAGGAAGCAAACTTCTCAATTATATTATTTCTAAATGTAATAAGCATTTAGAGTGAATGATAAGTGAGAGAGGGTAAGTGAGGAAATGCTTAGATTGGATGTCAGGAGAAAGCTCTTTAGAGAGAGTGGTCAGGTGCTGAAACAGACTGCCCTGTGAGGCTGTGGATGCTCCTTCCCTGGAGGTGTTCAAGACCAGATTGGAGGGGGCAACCTGGTCTAGTATCAGACCTGGAGGTTGATGGTCCTGCGTGTGGCAGGGA
>NW_011221272.1:0-383 GCF_000146605.3 Meleagris gallopavo | reverse complement strand
TTTTTTTATTTATTTTTTGGCTGTTTTAATCTGTTTCTGATAGATGGATATGAAAAAGAATGCTGGAGACAGCAGATCAGAAGGAATCCAATTTTTCTGTTGCAAGCTGTAGCATGGCACAGGAAATCTTTCCAAGCTGTCCACGAGGGATAACAAGAACATACACAAAGCAAAACAAACAAAACTAAGAAATCCCAATCTTAAAACAAAGCAAGCAAAGCAATATAAAACAAGTAAATTAAAACCCACAGGCTTTTTGTTTCTTTTTTTTTTCCTAAAATGGGTTGTTTTGGAATAGCTTTAAAGGAAGTGCTAGGAATCCCATCAGACGCATTCATTTTATGAATGAGGTGTCTCCTGGGCTTTCTCTCACAAATTTTTAT
>NW_011221271.1:0-455 GCF_000146605.3 Meleagris gallopavo | reverse complement strand
GGTATGTGCTGCATGCTGTCTGTTTACCAGAGACCTAAAGACAACGGAGGAATGGAAAAAAATAAATAAAAAAAAAAAATACCTCGATGCAAATGATGACAAAGTTTACATGAATTCATCCTTCTTCCAATTAATCTCACTGGGAAACTCTTCTTAAGCTTATTTAATATCCAGCAGTCTTGCTTGAGCAACTTCATGCACTTTTTTATATCCCTACCACAGATCTGATGAGTCCCCCAAATATCTCAGCAGAAGAAGAATGCTTTTGTTGATGAGAGGAAAAGTGCTGTAGGGTAACTGTTCCAAATCTGTGTGTTTATCACAGTGACATCTTACGAATGGACTCAACCAATGCAGATGCTCTGTATGTCCGTGGTCTCTGCCTTTATTATGAAGACTGTATTGAGAAGGCAGTGCAGTTCTTTGTCCAGGCACTCAGAATGGCTCCTGACCAC
>NW_011221270.1:0-367 GCF_000146605.3 Meleagris gallopavo | reverse complement strand
AAGCCCAAGAAAGAGCTAGCATTTATTAAACACTATTTTAATTTATTTTCCTGTTAACAGAGCACTGGCATCAGTGGATTCTCTTCTAATTCAGGAAATTTATCATATCTCCAGAACTCACCTTCCCCCCCCCCGACTGCTCAGAGCTGCAGAAAAAATAACATGGATTGAAGTTAACCCCAGTATATTTCCACATCCTCTATCACAGTCCACATCTATTCAGTGATTAATTCAGAGATTCATTACAAAGACGAAAAAAATTAAATGAGGTAAAATTAAGGGTTCCAGAAAGCAAGAAGTTTCTTTTCAAGTATTAAAAAAGCAAAGAAATGTATCAGAAAATTCTGATGAATCCTTGCATGCCTTT
>NW_011221269.1:0-497 GCF_000146605.3 Meleagris gallopavo | reverse complement strand
AAGGTGGTGAGGCACTGGAACGTGTTATCTAGTGTGGAGGCGGATGCCCGTCCCGGAGACTTTCAAGGCGAGGCTGGAGCAGGCCCTGGGCAATGGGATGGAGCTGTTGGTGGCCCTGTGCACTGCAGGGGAGTTGGGCTGGGTGGCCCTCAGAGGTCCCTTCTAACTCTAAGCGCTCTGTGGTTCTACGGAATAGGGCACTCCTGCTCGGCAGGGTGCGGGAGCGACGGAGTCACCAGAGTGACACAGAGGAACAGTGCTGGGTAATTTATGCAGCTTTCTAACAAGCAGTCAGCTCCTTCCAGGCAAAAGTGGGCAACTTTCTAACAACCAGTCCTAACCGTTACGCGTAAAGAGCGCTTTGGAACAGCTGTGATTTCTGCACCAACTGCCTGCAGGTCAATGGAGGCAACAGCTCCTAAAGAAAAATGAGTAAGGCAACATTGAGAGGAAAGAAAAGAAGGGAGAGAAAACAGAGAGGGGCAGCACTCCCAGGC
>NW_011221268.1:0-452 GCF_000146605.3 Meleagris gallopavo | reverse complement strand
ACATGTAGATACACAGCTTTGTACACGAAGATAAGGAATCTCAGCTGAAATGGTGCTTTGGTGAATAGCAATGACTTGTTTGCCTTGTATCGCAAGAAGTCAGCAGCTGAAGCAAAAAGCTCATCAAGCATTAGAAATAAAATAAAAAGAGAAAATAAAAAATTAGAAGCAATAATCTGCTGTACTGATACTTTAAATTAGCATAGGACTGGTTTAATTAGGCATTTTTCCAAAATCAGAAGGCTGGATTTCTAATTTCAAATAACCACATCCCTGACAAATCTTGTTGATCATTTCCAGAGCCTGAAGAGGAGGGAACCAAAGCAACTTCCTTCATAAGCTCAGGAGGGAGCACAAAGATTAAATAGCATTTGGAAGAAAAACTGAAGAAACTGTTTTCAGCTATATTGGTAATCAGTAACAAAGCATGTCTTTGAATCAGAGAAATGGAA
>NW_011221267.1:0-436 GCF_000146605.3 Meleagris gallopavo | reverse complement strand
GGCAAGCACCAGCCCCATAAAGTCACCCAGTACAAGAAGGGCAAGGACTCTCTCCATGGCCCAAGGGTGAGGGCGGAGGAGTGGCGGGTGGGCGGGGGGGCGAGGGGCGCAGGGGAAGGCGGTCGGTGCTGACGGGTGCTTTTAGGCTCAGCACACGGCTGTGGTGGGAGCGGGGATTTCATCTGATCAGTTGTGCAGCTGGAGGTGTGCAGGTGGTTGGTAGGAATGCCAGCTGTTCTTCTAGCATATCTGAGCTACTGCCTCAATGTAGTCGTTTCTTCCTGCAGGGAAAAGGCGCTACACAAGGAAGCAGAGTGGCTATGGCGGCCAGACGAAGCCTATTTTCCGTAAGAAGGTGAGTGCTGCTCCCAGAAGGAGGGCTTGAAACCTTCCACGCATCCTGCTGAAGAGGGACGCTTCTGCCTCCTCAGCTGTG
>NW_011221266.1:0-441 GCF_000146605.3 Meleagris gallopavo | reverse complement strand
ATACAGTGTTGCTAGAGGGGTTACTTTTCAACAAATACATTTCTTCAAAGCATGGGGAGCCCATATGAACATGACCTAAAATACAGCCAGACAAAAAAATACTCTAACAGCCTGGACAGATGGGTGGGTATGTCAACCATCAGATTGTCTGTAAGCTAGGACAATTCAATATGAAGATAAAAAAATAAAAATAAAAAATCTAGCACTCTCCAAGGTTGAATTGAACCATTTGGACTATTTCAGTATTGATCAGCGCAAGACAGCTCAGAACCGACCTGGTGAAAAACCCTTATAGTTACAAGAAAAGAAAAAGATTATTTTTTTTCATTTAAAAATATAAAATGAAAAACTTCTGAATTCACTTGGAAAAATGGTCAGAGGTACACAACTGCTGAACAGGCCTCCTACATGCTACTTGCTGAGAAAGTACATTGTATATGT
>NW_011221265.1:0-321 GCF_000146605.3 Meleagris gallopavo | reverse complement strand
CGGCCTCTTCTCTCATGTCATTAGTGATAGGACCAGAGGGGAATGGGTTTCAAGCTACGGGCAGGGGAGATTCAAGCTGGACATTAGGGAAAGTATTTTCTTTTCCGAAAGGATGGTCAGGCACTGGAATGGGCTGCCCAGGGAGGTGGTGGAGTCACCGGACCCTAGGGGGGGTGTTCAAGGAAAGACTGGATGTTGTGTTGAGGGACATGGTTTAGTGGGAGCTATTGGTAATAGGTGAACGGTTGGACTGGATGATCTTTAGGTCTTTCCAACCTTGGTGATTCTATGATTCTATGATTGAGACTTTGAGATTTTAAA
>NW_011221264.1:0-510 GCF_000146605.3 Meleagris gallopavo | reverse complement strand
CTGCTGATGGGAACTCACCTGGAATACTGCGTCCAGATGTAACTGTCCTCAGTTCAGGGGAGATGTGGACCCACTGGTGCGCATCCAGTGAGGGCCACAAAAATGATCCAAGGGATGGAGGACTCCCCTGTGAGAACAGGTGGAGAGCTCGGGCTGTTCAGAGTGGAGAAGAGAAGGCTGATAGTGGCCTTCTAGTATCCGAAGGGGACAGACTCTTTAGCAGGGTCTGTTGCGATGGGACAAGGGGAAATAGTTTCAGACTGAAAGAGGGGAGATTTATGTTGGATATAAGGAAAGTCTTTTTTTATTATTTTTTTATTTTTTTTATTTTTTTTAATAAAAAGGGTAGTAAAGCACTGGAACAGGTTGCCAAGGATGTGGTGGGATGCCCCTTCCCTGGTGACACTGAAGGTCAGGCTGGACCACCCTGCTCTAGCTGTACATGTCCCTGTTTGTTGAAGGGGAATTAGACTAGATGGCCTTTAAAGGTCTGTTCCAAGTCAAACAATT
>NW_011221263.1:0-353 GCF_000146605.3 Meleagris gallopavo | reverse complement strand
TTCCAGTGAAGCTGGACAAGTTGCTGGATCAAATTCACACTTGATCCTGTATAAAACTTAGATTTAAATAATCACTTCTTCCATCTGCGGGGGGAAAAAAAAAAAAGAGCTGAGAACAATTAGTGCTTCAATGGCCCTACTTGAGAAGGAGTTGGACCAGATGACCTTCAGAGGTCCTTTCCACCTCAACCATTCTGGGGTTCTGTACAAGCACACAAAGCGGTCACTGCTGGATAAGTTAGACTGCAACTTTAAAGGTTGCCAAAGTGCAGGATAAATTCAAGATAGCTAATGAAGCAACTATGTGCTGAAAGCTATAACTTATCTTATAGTAGTGACTGTGCAGAAGCCAT
>NW_011221262.1:0-361 GCF_000146605.3 Meleagris gallopavo | reverse complement strand
AAATCTGCTGTTCAGAGTTTCCCATTTCTGTGCTGTGGTCATGCTGTCAAGGTATAAGTAATCACTTTCATACTTACGGAGCTGCACGGTCACCAAGGTGTAATATCTGATGGGCAACAGATGTCTGCTTTCTTCCAAGGTTTACAGTGTTGTGTTATTGCTGTTATTTGCTCTACTCCAAGCTGCCAGAGAGTGGAGGAGGGGCAGGAACAAACGCAGCCTGCTGAATGAATGGCCCCTACAGTCCTGTGCGTTTTGGGGGGGGGGGGGGCTAGTTTCAAGTGCTTGAATAACACCCAGCCCTCACACGTGGTGCATATCTGCTCCAAAATGAAATCACATCTCCTGCAGTGGAAATGTC
>NW_011221261.1:0-463 GCF_000146605.3 Meleagris gallopavo | reverse complement strand
GTTGTGGAACACTGATGTGATGGCTCAGTGAGCAATGGGCCTTCCTGCAGCTCCAGAGGGCTCTCCTGCAGTTATTACCAACAGATCTTTATTCAGAATCACAGATTATAGAATGGCTCAGGTTGAGGGAGCTCAAAGCCCAACCAGTGCCACCCTTGGCCATGGACAGGGCTGCTCCCCACCAGCTCAGGCTGCCCAGGGCCCCATCCCATCTAGCCTGGAGTGCCTGCAGGGACGGGGCACCACCGCCTCTCTGGGCAACCTGTGCCAGTGCCTCACCGCCCTCAGTGCCAAACCTTCTGCCTCATCTCCACTCTCAATCTCCCCTCTTGTCGTCTGAAGCCATTTCCCCTTCTCCTATCGCAGACCCCACTATGGAGTCCGTCCCCTCCCTTCTCACAGCCCCTTTAGATGCTGACAGGCCGCTCTCAGCTCTCCTTCTCCTGCCTTCTCTTCTCCACGC
>NW_011221260.1:0-332 GCF_000146605.3 Meleagris gallopavo | reverse complement strand
TCCACAAGCTGTTCTCATCTAACTACTGACACCTTAATTTGTCAGTGTAGGACATAACTGTATGGACATATTATACAGCCTTTCATCAATCACTTTCCCTTTTGAAGTAGATTAAAAATGTAACACCCCATGTGGCTTTCTGTCCATTAAGCCAATCCGCATGACATGAGACTTTTTCTTGTGTGTGAAACCAGTTCTCTACTAATTGACGTATTGAGTCAATCAGTCAAAGCTGTCTCTTCCCAGAAGTAAAAAAAAAAGAAAAAAAAGAAAAAAAAAGAAAAAAAAAGAATAAGATCTCAATAAATATTCTGGATTTCTGAAGACTTTTC
>NW_011221259.1:0-514 GCF_000146605.3 Meleagris gallopavo | reverse complement strand
AAATGCATTTGTAGTAGGCACACACATACAGAACACACATATACACCCCATACAAGCATGCACATATATAACTGGGCATGCAGTTCGCAGGCACAGAGTAACAAGTCCTTAATTTGCATTCCCATCTTCCCTCGTGCATCTGTGGTCCTCTGGGTGTGTGGAGGTGGGGTCCTTCCTGGCTCTACAATGGGTCTTGGGCAGCCTACCAATCTGTCATAGCCTATACTTATTTAAATCTACATCATATATTCTATTTAATTCAAAACGAATGAGCTAGCATTAAATAAGAACAATAAGAAAGTGTATACAAAGTGCAAGAATAAGGAAGAAAAAGGCAAGGTCTAACGTCCTCATACTGGTTCTGATATTTTTTCTTCTGATTTATTACAGGAAGTGGGATTACAAACCTGATTTTGGTAGCAGTGAAGTGAATTTGACAGGATTCAATACCATTGGGCAACAAGCAGCACGAGAAAGGATCTTAGAGATGTTGTGTATGCCTCTGGATAGCAAG
>NW_011221258.1:0-427 GCF_000146605.3 Meleagris gallopavo | reverse complement strand
TTTCACCGGGTGTTCTTTATTTCCCCATCTTCTGGTCTCTCTAGTGCTGATGGGATTTCAGTGCCATTTGTCAGTGTCTTCTTTCTTTTTGGATTCAACAGCATTTTGTTAGTATTTGTACTGTTTTTGTCGTTGTTTTTGTTTTCCATGTTGACTGTAGGGCTTTTGTTGGATTTTCCTTCTTCCGAGTGCAACGTCTAGGCTAGTTGTGATGCTAAAAAGAGGTGGGTTTCAAAACGTTCTTCTGTTGAGTGCTGTCTATTAATTGAGGATGGTTTAATGACTAGTCCTGTCCCCTAGTCCTGTTTTTCTGTACCATATGTGAAGGTCTTTTCTTTTTTCTGTTTTGGTGACTGATGGCGTTGGACTTTTGTGTTTGCTTTATTGTTGCATTCCTTGTCTCCTTATCCTGGTGAAGGCTATATTA
>NW_011221257.1:0-498 GCF_000146605.3 Meleagris gallopavo | reverse complement strand
ATAGAGAACAGTGACAAGAAGTGGATGCGTGAGGTTGGAGAACTTAGTATTGAAATGCTGCAGTCAAAAAGACTGTCAAGGATTTCAGGACTGTAAACCCATTTGTGTTATGATTTTCAATGGTCTTGAAAAAAATGTATGATAATAATGAGAGTATATGAACATAAGGTACAATTTTCTGTTTCTTCTTTAAATTTCATGTGTTACTAAAAGATTGATACTCCATTAGAAGATAAACATATGTTTTTAAAAAGCTTAAGAGAGGCAACAATCATCTACCCATCACCTATATTCTGGTCTAGAGGAACGTATCCCTGCCTACAGCAGGGGGGTTGAAACATGATCTCAAAGGTCTCTTCCAACCCAACCATTCTATGATTCTATACGACCTCAGCCATATTTAGATTCCTCTCTTGGTACTGAACCATGGCAGGGGAAACACATTAGACTACACTCTCTTGAAGTTGAAACTTAAAAATTTAAGATGGAAAGCAACAG
>NW_011221256.1:0-360 GCF_000146605.3 Meleagris gallopavo | reverse complement strand
TAACTGGATTGGCCATGCTCTTCTAACAGATTATTGACAGTCTGTTTCCTCTCCCCCATCTTCCATGTTAGGGGTTCATTTATGAAGCTTGTGGCTTAGCATGTAATTCGGCCATTAAATTGACTGCTTTTTGTATACTTTCAAAAAGAAAGATGCCCAAAAGATCATCTGTACTACAACAAAGTTCAAAGGAGCATTTCATCTACCATTTTTTAAAGAAAACCTTTTTCTCCCTGTCTTCCTGATTCTCTGTTATTGATAACCCACTTTAAAAAAAAATTCATCCCCTTGTATTTAATGTCTTCTAATTTCTTTAAAATATTCTTTCTATTCTGAATGTTAGAATGTCTTTGAAATGCA
>NW_011221255.1:0-306 GCF_000146605.3 Meleagris gallopavo | reverse complement strand
CAGCACTTCCATCGGTTTTCATCTGACTCACTGCGCAATCCAAGAGTGGGTCCCTTCCAAGGGATTCCTCGGAGTGGTCCTGGTGCCCATGCTGGGATGTAGGGCTCCCTACGCACATCGCTGCTCTGCTCCTCGGGGCAGGTCCCAGTCGGTTGCAGGGGAAGAGCCCACCAAGTAATGCTGATGCATCAATAAAGTTACGTACAAAAAATAAAAAAAAGAGACTTTGTCCCTTCCAGCTGAACAGCGGGCATCACTGATATGGAAGTTATGAGCATATAGTGAAGGCATTAGTTATAAAAACAA
>NW_011221254.1:0-332 GCF_000146605.3 Meleagris gallopavo | reverse complement strand
CATCTATTCATTAAGTCAGATTGTGTTGGGAATGCCAGGGTGGCTGGAGATAAAGCATCTCTATCTAGGGCTTGAAAGAGAGTTTTGGGGAAATTTTCTTGTGAAAAGTTTGCCTCTCTTTATTTAGAAATCTATTGGATGCTTTTAGAACTTATTCCTCCAAAATTTACAATTTTGGGGGAAGGGACTAAAAGTTGACCTAAATTAGAACTGGGGGGGAGGGCGGGAGTGAAGAAATGAACTTTTAAAGAGGTTCGAAATTAAGCAAAACAACCTTTAATTTGATTGAATCAAATAATACATAAAATTAGGCTATATTTCACCAAATTTGT
>NW_011221253.1:0-399 GCF_000146605.3 Meleagris gallopavo | reverse complement strand
AACCAATTGTTTACTTTCCTGGGGGTGTGAGTATTTTAGGAACTCGTGCCTCCTCCCTTGAGATAACTGTGACTAATGTCATAGAGACTGACAGCTGTCTTATATTTTGTCAGTATATTTTATTTAACAGTTGGGGGAAAAAAAACAGCTAGAAGAAGGTAAATTTAAAATAACAATATTTATGTCTCTATCATACCAGAGATATTACAATCATATGAGTGAACCTGACAGGCTTAGGTTTTTGTGCATGGTCCCTTGGGTTCCTGTGTCTTCTCTGTATTTTTTCTGCTGACTTCCCTTAGGAAAATTGTGTAGTTAATAGCTGTGTATGAATTTCATCTTGAACTTTTTCTGACTTTTATCCTCCAGCATTATTAAGCTAGTCTGCAGTCTTCTCAG
>NW_011221252.1:0-515 GCF_000146605.3 Meleagris gallopavo | reverse complement strand
GGCCAGTAGAGTTTTGTCTAAGCTAAGATTTGTGCTTATTTATTGAAAGTTTTAGCATTAAGAGACAAGAAGGAATGCAGAGAAAGAATATAAATCCAAATAGCCAAAAGAATCTACTCTTCTGGGCTGTTTTATTTCTCTTTCTCGTGCATAGGTAACAGTTTACTGTCTTCCAGACTCTTTCTAGCTCTGATGCAGGTGGCCAACAGAGCTTCTGGGGGTCTTTTGTCTTTTTCAGTTTTATTTGCTGCACTGCTGCTCACTCTTATCCTTCTTACCTCTTCATTACTTTCAAAGAGTAATGGAAGGCAGTGGGGACACACAAACACCTCCCACAGCTCCTGCTGTGATTTCCAGTGACCCTTATGAGTAGAGATCATCTCCATGCAAGGTCGTGGCTGCAAACAGGTTGACATTAGCCTTTGGGATGATGCAAGTGAAAATGTGCTTTGTTTCAAATACATAACCTGCATGCTACAATATCATAAGGAAGGTTTAAGGGATAGATTTTAATC
>NW_011221251.1:0-325 GCF_000146605.3 Meleagris gallopavo | reverse complement strand
TAGATTAGATATAAGGAAGAAATCCTTCATGATGAAGGTAGGGAGGCACTGGCACAGGCTGCCCCAGAGAAGCTGTGGATGCCTCATCCTTGGAGGTGCTCCATGCCAGATTGAATGAGGCCCTGGGCAGCCTGATCTAGAGGGAGGCAACCCTACCCATAGCAAGAGGTTTGGAAAGTTAGATGGGGTTTTTAAAGGTCCCTTTCAACCCAAGATGTGACTGTAGGGTTTTATGACTCTTCTGCTGCTCCTAGTTTCTCCCTTTCTGTCCTCTGATTCTGCTATAGAAACTTGAAATGTAGATAGGCAGACTAAAGAAGCCTTT
>NW_011221250.1:0-367 GCF_000146605.3 Meleagris gallopavo | reverse complement strand
ATCCAGAGAGCTTAAACATAAACCAATCCTATGTTTAAGAGAAGCCACATAAAATGTAGAACCCCAACTGAGGAGTGGACTGTTAAATATAAAGTCAAAACATTCTATTTAATTTTCCTGGGATATTATTTTATAGGGAAAAAGTATTTGTTTTGTTCTTTGTTTTTTTTTTGTTTGTTTGTTTTTTAATTTTTATGCTCTAATTCATTTATGTTCCAACATGGGCTATTTGTGATTTCCCTAAGCTTCTAGGTTTTCCTCTCCATTAGTTAATCTTACCAGGAAAACCAAAATCTATTAGTAACTCTAGAAATCCAAGTGAAAAATAAGAACATTAATTTGTCAAAATATGCATGTTGACACATAG
>NW_011221249.1:0-469 GCF_000146605.3 Meleagris gallopavo | reverse complement strand
TTTTACACCAAGTCCTTGTTTCCTGACTCTACAATAACTTTCTAAGTGTGTTTTGCTGCTCTGTGACACAAAACAACTTTTTAGGATGAAAAACCTCTGCTTTAGTAGTTTGTGTGTGGGTGGTGTTTTTTTTCCAGATGTGAATAAATGACGTGTCTATTTTTCAATCCATTCTTTTTTCAATTTCATTGAATATTATATTGAAATGTTAACTCCTATATCTGTAAAAAAAAAAATAATAATTATAATAAAAACCTGTAGATACAGATTTGGTGATGATTTCTGATTTTTTTTCAGAATTTTGCCCCTGACAAGGAGACTGAAAGTTTATAATCATTTCTACTCCATTTTTTTCTGATATATTGTCACTTTCTTGTGTATAAAAGTGCCAGAATCTACAGAGATAAAAACTGTTAAGAAAGGAAAAAGAAAAAAAAGTTTAAATTTTTAAATCATTCATCTATATTCG
>NW_011221248.1:0-380 GCF_000146605.3 Meleagris gallopavo | reverse complement strand
CCAGGTCGAGGAGGGCGAGGTGAGCAGGAGAAGTCCGATGGGGGGTGCGGCAGGCGGTGGTGGCAGGCTACGGCTGTGCTGATGAGGCCGTTGCCCAGGAGGCAGCCAGGTAGATGCCCAGCAAGAGCCAGAAGTGCAGGAGCTGCAGCTGCCGCGTGTCTGCCAACGCCAGCAGGAGGAACTCGCTGATGGAGCTGCTGTTGGGCATCTGCAGTTCCTGGGCATGGAGTCCTGTGCAGAGTGCAGAAGATAATGACGAGTCAAGACCTTGTTCAGAGACATAGTATAACAGTTTTTCTTTCTCTTTGGAAAATGTTCATTTAACTCTATAACTTGAATTTACTTCCATGAGCTCCACCATCCATGTAGCAGTAGAAGCT
>NW_011221247.1:0-433 GCF_000146605.3 Meleagris gallopavo | reverse complement strand
AAAAAATTCACTGATTACAGGGCAAAGAAAACATTTTCAAGGGGAAAGACAGAGAGACCTATGTCTATGCCATGGGACTCTGAGCTTCCTTTGTACCGAAGAATTTGCGTTCCCTTTCCCAGGCTCCTTTGTATCCCGCAGCCCCTCCTATGCTGGGGAAGGGCCGGAGGAAGGTTATGCGCTCCGGCACGAACGGCATTTCCTAAGAAGGTGGCTGAAGTGCTGCATGGGGTTCTTGCCTTAACAAACCCCACGAGCACTGAGGAAGAGCTCAGATCCCCCTCTATTTGCTACTACGATAATCTGCAAGTGTGAGCGCCTTCCTCAGCTGCAGTTCACAGACATTCACTCTGAGGAGTAAAGCAGATTGGATTTACAAAGCTAAACTTTTTCTTTTTTGTGGGAAAAGAGCATTTACATATAGGAACAAATA
>NW_011221246.1:0-302 GCF_000146605.3 Meleagris gallopavo | reverse complement strand
CCCAACTCCAAAGATTCTATGATTCTGATTATGGTAACATTTGTAGTGTTACCATAAATAGGTAACGCTAAATGTGCTCAAATATATTCAAAAAGAAGTTATACAATTTCCCCTAACAGATTCCACACAGAGAAAACTTAGAAAATAAGCTTCTTTATAATAGTACAGATGTTTATCAATCAAGTCCTTTTCCTTAAGGTTTTGAAAAACTTGTCAGTGTCAGTCTGAATTTCAGAAGGTTTCTCTTTTAATTTTTTTTAATAGAATGACAGTGAGTGTTACACCAGTTCGAAGAGATTTAA
>NW_011221245.1:0-346 GCF_000146605.3 Meleagris gallopavo | reverse complement strand
GGAGAGCTAATAAACTTACTCATGTAGGTCACCTAGTGAGCAGAGTGATTTCTTAATTACTATTAAAAAAAAAAAAAGAAACAACAAAACAGCCAGTAACAGTTATTAGAGTTATTGTGTTGGGTTTTTTTGAGGGGCTGCAAAACAATCTTGGGTACAATGAGTGCTGTTTTCTGTATTACACAAATATGTTCAGGCTTCAGTGTACTAGACATAATGAGTCACTTTTAATATCAAGAATAGTTTGCCAGATATCATTTACTGCATAATTTTGTACAGATCTGATAAAACAATTAAGAGTCCAGGGAGGGAAAAGAGGGTTTCCTTTACGGAACAGTTACTGTTT
>NW_011221244.1:0-390 GCF_000146605.3 Meleagris gallopavo | reverse complement strand
AAAAAAAGGAAACTGTATATTATTCACACAAGTTGAAAGTCCTTTGGATTTGTTACACAGGAGTTCTATTTCTAAACAGCAATTCTCTTTAAAGGATGTTTAATGTATAATAAGCTAACATAATAATTATTATTGCACTTTACCATCAGAAAGAGCTTCAAAATACTGTGATGAAACTGGAAACTGGTTCCGCCATCCTGAGAGCAATCGAACTTGGTCCAACTACACTCTGTGCAACTCATTCACGTCTGAAAAATTGAAGGTATGCTACAGTTAAAAGACAGCAACTGTCTTGGAACGGTTTTGGCTGGACACATGAAATGGTCAGAATTGTCTCCATCTTTAGTTTATTTGTTGCACAGGAGTTGAATAGCATTGGCTTCCTAATTT
>NW_011221243.1:0-526 GCF_000146605.3 Meleagris gallopavo | reverse complement strand
CAAATTATTTAATTAGATTTAATGATTGATGATTTAATAGCTTTAAATTAGAATGATTTGATGTAAAGGGAATGACAATAATTGAAACACTTTCCAGTTTAAAATATTTTCAACTTACGTTGTGCCACTTGTAATTTTCTTCTTCCAAGCAGAGTTTCAATAAGTAGCAACTATATTCTTCTTTCTGAGTTTGATATTGCTGTGTTCCTTGATTTAAGAATGTTTGAGATAAAAGAAATCAATTGTAATATGTAATTGCAGTTGCAAAAGCAATATCACACTTTTTTTTTTTTAATAGTAAGACGCTTAGAGAAGAACGTAAAGGAAGTGCTTGAAGACTTTGCTGAGGACAATGAAAAGAAGGTTAAGCTCCTAACTGGCAAAAGGGTCCAGCTCGCAGAGGATCTCAGTAAGTAGTCTTCTGGAACTAGGTTGAAGTGAAACCAATTCTAAGCTAGTGGGCCGTTCATGTGGTCGCATTTGATAAGTATCACAAATGGAATTTTTTTAAATACAATCAGATTTC
>NW_011221242.1:0-358 GCF_000146605.3 Meleagris gallopavo | reverse complement strand
GGATACTCTCCAATGAGAGTTCAGTTCAAGACTACCTACAATGTATTTGTTTGTGTAAATCTGCTTACTTCAACTAGTTCAAACTGGAAGTGCTTTGCCTTAGTTCAGTCATTTTTGGGTTAAGTTGTGTCTGTCTCTGTATCCAGGTTTTATCAGTATTCTATACAATGACTTCCTGTGAACGATAACAACAGTGTAAAAATATAAACTGTGACTTCCATGATAATTGCTGCTGTTTTCTATATTAGATTTACACAAACAAATACATTGTAGGTAGTCTAGAACTGAACTCTCATTGGAGAGTATCCACCAGAAAGCAGAACGGCTTAGATGTGAATGATTCACATGCATCATCAGG
>NW_011221241.1:0-310 GCF_000146605.3 Meleagris gallopavo | reverse complement strand
TTTTGAAAGTGTAACCTAAAATAATTAGTGGGATCATATAGTAAGGTAGAGAAGGATAGAGGATACACACTGATTTCTAAAAGCATAGGAGTTTGATATTATGAAGTATCTGTATTGTTTTTCATTCTCCACGTTCTCTTCCTTTTCAGAATTGTTTGATAATTACATGCAGCAGGATGCACATGAATTCCTAAACTACCTACTTAACACTATTGCTGACTTGCTACAAGAAGAGAAAAAGCAGCTCATATCAGCCAGGTACAGACTGCCTTGATGAAAACAGGGAGGAAGAATAAAAAAAAAAAAAAAA
>NW_011221240.1:0-401 GCF_000146605.3 Meleagris gallopavo | reverse complement strand
TGAACTAAAGGCTCAAACTTCCAGTGTCAGGCGAGAGCAGAAGACAAACCTTTCTCTTGCAACATGATAACACCAGGCCCCACACCAGCTTGAAGACTGTAGAGCACATTGCCAATCTTGTCTGGACTGTCCTACCACATCCATCATATAGCCCAGATTTGGCACCTTCTGACTTCCATCTGTTCAGACCCATGAAAGATAGCCTGTGTGGGGGCAACATTTTTCTAGCAATGACACCACCATAACAGTTGCAAAACAGTGGGTCGCCTCTGCTGACACTGGAAGTTTGAGCCTTTAGTTCAGTCGGTGTTGCAGTGTAGCAGTCAGAATTGGTGGTTTGTCAGGGTTCCAGGCAGTCTGGAAGGATCACCCCTTTCCTATCCCAGCATAATAAAATAGGA
>NW_011221239.1:0-399 GCF_000146605.3 Meleagris gallopavo | reverse complement strand
GGCTGCCAGCTGGGCACAGGGCTGAGATGCCCTGTGAAATGTTGGTGAGCACATCCTGATGTTCTCCAGGATGCTGGAGGAAATCTTCATCCAATTCAGGCTGCTTGCGCTTGGCTGAGCAGTTGCAAAAATCTTATGGCAAGTGGAGTTGAATGGGTGTGCTACATCGCAGATGGCATCATAGAATCATTTAGACTGAAAAAGACTTATGAGATCATCACTTCCAACCGTCAAATAACTGCCAGGTCCACCACTAAACCATGTCCCTTAGTGCTCCTGTGTCTCTGAAATATATCCAGGGACGGAAATGCCACCACCTCCCTGGGCAGCCCGTTCCAATACCTCACCACTCTTTCTGAGAATAAATTTTTCCTGATATCCAACCTCATGCTCAGCAAT
>NW_011221238.1:0-404 GCF_000146605.3 Meleagris gallopavo | reverse complement strand
GGCTGCCAGCTGGGCACAGGGCTGAGATGCCCTGTGAAATGTTGGTGAGCACATCCTGATGTTCTCCAGGATGCTGGAGGAAATCTTCATCCAATTCAGGCTGCTTGCGCTTGGCTGAGCAGTTGCAAAAATCTTATGGCAAGTGGAGTTGAATGGGTGTGCTACATCGCAGATGGCATCATAGAATCATTTAGACTGAAAAAGACTTATGAGATCATCACTTCCAACCGTCAAATAACTGCCAGGTCCACCACTAAACCATGTCTCTCAGTGCCACATCTACACGTTTCTTGAACACCTCCAGGGACGGAAATGCCACCACCTCCCTGGGCAGCCCGTTCCAATACCTCACCACTCTTTCTGAGAATAAATTTTTCCTGATATCCAACCTCATGCTCAGCAAT
>NW_011221237.1:0-361 GCF_000146605.3 Meleagris gallopavo | reverse complement strand
ACTGTTCAAAACAAATGAGAAACCTCACAATGAAGGGCTTTCTGTCACCTTGGAGACATCATTTAAAAAAGCGAGTCAGAGTAATTTTAGTTTCAGACTTCCCTCTGTCCTTGTTCCTCCCATGCAAATTCTGTTTTTATACTTACATATCCTGTTTAGCTTTGCTTTTTTTTTTTTTTTTTTTTTTCCTATATAAACAGGGGAATTTGGCAAAGCTAGGAGAACACTGAAAATGACCTTGCACATGATGTTTCAGAGCATAAAACCAGTGCTTGGAAACAGACAAAAGTTAAAACCCTGCCCCAATAACAGATTAAAAAACAAGATCAAACATTTTCAGATCATACAGATAAACATAAAA
>NW_011221236.1:0-340 GCF_000146605.3 Meleagris gallopavo | reverse complement strand
TGTCCCTCCTGCTGGCTCAGGGCCCGTTCCTGGGGGCAGTGGGATGGAGGTTTGTGTGATGTCAAATGAAGAGCAGGGGACAGCAGCTACCAGACTCTGCATGGGGTGCAAGGATGCCGTGAGGCCCAAGTCCCATGTGGGCAGTGTGTCTCATCCCAGGATGTGGGATGTGAGAAGGGCCCAGTGGTGGAGGCACCATTTCCTCACTGGTAGCATTTGGTTTTGAGGACGCCATGTTAGATGCTAACCCACATGCAGAGCTCCTGACTGACTGCAACACCACTGTGCTCATATCAGCTCTGACAGCACAGTGGAGCTGAACTCACTGGGTTTGTCTCCC
>NW_011221235.1:0-349 GCF_000146605.3 Meleagris gallopavo | reverse complement strand
GGCTTATGGGCTTACTAAAGGTTGATGGATAGATTTTTTGTACACAAGCAGTTCTGATGTCATTAGAGTACTTTGCAGAGATCCTACAGAGAGTATATGCTAAGTGTTGGAAATGAGTAAGGAAAGCATCTGAAATTCAATTAATGGACAAACTTTACAGAGAAAGTCACCTTACAGGGAAGCATCCAGGAATTACAGGTCAACCACAGGAGCCAAAGGCATCCCAAATAACTTCTGGAGCTCACAAAAGTAGTTTCAGCCAGCAACTGTGACTTTTTTATACCTCATAAAATAGCCCTTTTTTTTTTTTTTTTTAAGGTTGCAGTCAATGCCCAAACTGTATTAGATC
>NW_011221234.1:0-543 GCF_000146605.3 Meleagris gallopavo | reverse complement strand
GTACTGCATGTGCATAGATGGGTGCTTTTTTTCTAATGGCTATTTGTTTTTTTCAGTTTTCTGTGCAGCTGTGTGTGTACGTAAGTAGGAAGCCTGTTCTTTAAATGTATGTCAAGTTTCACAACTTCCTTCTTTTTTTTTTTTTTGTCAGCATTAGTTGTCAGACCAAAACTAGGACATCTATCAGAACTGGAAATTGCAGATGACACAACTGAGATAGCTGGGAAGTTAAACTTCCGTCAGTTAGGGGTTTTGACTACGTTGGTATAAAAATAAGCAGTAGTGTTTTATGTACACGCTAGAGCATGTGTTGGTAGATGGCAAATTAGAGTGGAAATTTTGAAGCTGTTAGATCTATTTCTTTTTTATAAATGTTGTTAATGTGAAACGGTGTAAAGAAGAGAGAATGTAAGACATCTGTGGGAATCAAATGATTGTTGATAGAGTGGGGTAGAATAAGTTCTTGGGAAGGGCAACTGCAGTCTTAGTCCATAAGCATAAAAAGAAGAATAACTTGCAAGAGAAAGTCATAATAAATATTCA
>NW_011221233.1:0-469 GCF_000146605.3 Meleagris gallopavo | reverse complement strand
TAGCTCTACATATAATGCACTAGAATTTAACTCAATGATAATGTCCATTTCTAAGGCTCTTTGCCAAAACTTTATATATCAAGAGTGATTTGTTTCCAGTAGTGTCAAGTTGCATTTCTTTAATTTGGTTTTGTTTTTTAAAATACTGCAATATTTTTCCTTTTTTTTTCCATCTAAAAAGATTTTTGTGAAACTAGCTATTATATAATTCTACATGCCCCCTGTGGTTAAATTAGTGATGTTAGTATTATAATCATTTCTTGGATTCTCTAGTGCATTATTGCAATAATTGAGATTCAAAGACAGGGAAATTTATAGCTTTTCTAAACTGTTATTGAATCTTTCCTCTTCTCTAACTTCTGTAAAAATTGTACCTTCTGCTCCCTATGCTTGTTTTTGCTGTCTTTTGTATGAGATAGAAAAACAGTAAGGCATCTTCTAACTGAATACTTTCACCTAGCAGCAGATT
>NW_011221232.1:0-544 GCF_000146605.3 Meleagris gallopavo | reverse complement strand
TTCAAGTAAACAAAGTCATTCAATTTATGATCCAGTTGAGTCTTTCCCTACTGTATTTACAATGCATTTTCTGTAATTCTTACAATATTGATCAGGGAGTATTTTGCAAACGTTCTATAAAGTGATGTTGTGGTCTGACTTTTTTTTCCACACATAGAAGTCAATGCGCTTTTTTTTTTTTATACACAAAAAGAGCTGCTCAACATTTTAACCTTGATCAAGTGACATGTTAGGGTTAGGGTTTCACATCTTCTGCAAGAAAAGACAACAAAGCCTACAACTTGACAAACACCACAAACTAAATGAAACCAGAGCTGTGGTCCTTTAAAAGCTAATTAGACATTTATTACTGATTCCAGTGTTGCAAACATTGTATTTTGAAAGCTGAAAGGTATGTAGTTCCCAAACAATGTGTTTTGTTTTGAGTAGAAGATAAGCCACAGAAGACTTATTTAAAGGACAGATTCTGTTCCACTATATTAACACAGAAAAAAGAAAAAGGAATAAAAAAAATCAGTACCTAGCTGCAATGGTATCTGTTATG
>NW_011221231.1:0-510 GCF_000146605.3 Meleagris gallopavo | reverse complement strand
ACTTTGCTGTGTGCTGAAAGCAGGCAGCTGAGAGCCCGCTGAGCACCTCTGGTTGGCCCTGAAAGGCATTAGCACAAGTCAGCCCTCCACACCGCGTTCCTGCTATTCCCTATTTCCACCCCTCACCCCTTCTCTCAACCAAAAAGAAAAAGAAAAGAAATAAAAAAAGAAATAAAAGAAAAAAAAGGGATTCCGGCAAATAAATAAATAAGTGGTGCATGTTGCTAAATGTCCTTCCCTGAGCATCTGTTGTTTAAGATCACCCTTGATTGATGACTGCTATTTTTTAATTGTTGCTTTTAAAATTTAAATGCCCCCCTGGGATGTGTTATAAGTGTGTTAGTACATGGTAGGAGGTCTGGAAAGTGGGAAACGGCAGAGCCAAGGCTCTCATGTCATTAGCTTCTTTAGAAGCCTGAGAACACCCCCATGTCATAAAACAACAGTACCCTAAAGTAACTAACAATCTAATATATTGCTTTCACTGAAGGCAGCTGACAACTTGCTCTT
>NW_011221230.1:0-539 GCF_000146605.3 Meleagris gallopavo | reverse complement strand
TGTTCCAACTCCCCTTCCACAGGAGAGGCAAGGTTGCCCTGCACTACATCAGTTGCCGTACCTGTTTTGCTCAGGGCCCCGTGCCTCATCGACTTGAACACCTCCAGGGACGAGGTATTTGCAGCTTCTCTGGGCAACGTGTTCCAGCGCCTCGCCACTCTCTCAGTAAAAAAAACTTCCCCTCACATCTAATCTAAATCTCCCCTCTTTTAGATTAAAAACCATTGCCCTTGTCCTATCACCCTCTGCTGTTCTAAAATGTTGATTTTCCACATGTTTTTAAAACCTCTTCTAAATATTGGAAGGACAGAATCAGGTCAGCCTTTTCCATGCTGAACAAGCCCAACTCCCTCAGCCTTTCTTCATACGACAGCTGTGAAGGTGATCACAGCCCTCCTCTAGAGCCCCTCCAAAAGCTCCACATCTTCCCTGAGTTGCTGGCCCCAGGCTTGGACACAGTACTCCAGCTGGGCCCCCACGAGGGCAGAGTAGAGGGGGACAATCCCCTCCCTCGCCCTGCCCCTCTTCTGATGCAGCCC
>NW_011221229.1:0-439 GCF_000146605.3 Meleagris gallopavo | reverse complement strand
ACTTTCTTTTTTTTCCGTTACAGCAGCAATGTTCATAGTCATTACTGCTCCTGTTTGTGGCTCTAGACACCAGTATGACAACTTGGGTGAATGAGAGGACTTTGCTAATACAAATAATCTCTAAAACTTTTTTTCTTCTTCTTTCCTGTGCTCTGTCTTGGTGATTATCTTGGTGTTCTAATTTTCTGACAAGCTTAGCAGTTATTTTTCCTCCAGTGAATAATGAATTTCCATTTGACTTTTCATGTTGTTTTCCTTTTCCCTGAATACTCTCTCTCCTATATTAGATTCTTTTTCCTTCAACAATGATCACAAAAAGGTTGGACATGACAGAAATATGTAACAGATGAAGATAATGTTCATTTCAATTTTTTTGTTCTCCAGGTATCTATTGAATTATCTAGTCATCTGTATACTTCTTTAGATATCTTATCTCATT
>NW_011221228.1:0-490 GCF_000146605.3 Meleagris gallopavo | reverse complement strand
AGATATTATGAGCAATACAGGAATATCAACTTGTGTATGTCTCTCAGATACGCTTGGTACAAAACGCACAGCTTATACTGTGCCCACAGATGCACATGTCAATAAACAGATCTTAAATAAAAATAAAATAAAATAAGAAGACTGAAGTGCTTGAGACATATGAACAAAAAAGAGCACTACCTAAAACAGATTACATAAAGCGAGATTTAAAACACAATTGTTTAACACAGCGTTTCAGGATTAATTATGCACACAGCCTGCCTCTGTGCCTCTGTTCTCACCCAGTAACAAAAGAGGAGCCACCCCTTCGGGACAGCCGCTGGCACTGCAGAGTGAGGTGAGGGACCAGCACCAGACAGCACCACGCCATCCCCAGCTGAGCGCAAGCCGCTCCCACAGGTGTGAGTAACAAGCAGCAAAACAAATGCCAATCAAAAGAACAGCACAAAATCACCATATAACCAAACGCACCTGTTGCAGCACTCCACTA
>NW_011221227.1:0-498 GCF_000146605.3 Meleagris gallopavo | reverse complement strand
ATGGATTCTCAAATATAAGGTACCTACTATCACTAGATGCAAATGCTGTGGGATGCAAAAAGACAAACCTGTTTCTTTTCAGTACATAATGACTCATTTTCTCCTTGCTTACTGACAGATGATTATTAGCGTTTAAGTGTTTAATAAAGCTGCATCAGTAAAGATTAGAGGATGATATTTTGAAGAATGTGAAACTATTATCTAATTCCAAAACCTCTAATTTTAAAAATAAGAACTTCTGCTACCTGTAAATATACCTTTATGATCAAGAGGAGGATGTGTGAAAGGTAGTGGAGGAGGAATCCATAACAACAGCAAAAATGGGTAAGTTCCACAACTTGAATGTGAATGTACTGATGCTGCAGACCCCAGGAAAGCAAGGTTTCAGCACATGAAAACATATCCCTTGCCAGGCTGACTCTAGCCCTTGCCCACTGCAGGAGCTGTTACTCTGCACAGAGTCCACAGCAGGGCTTTTGAGCCAAAACTGAACCATTA
>NW_011221226.1:0-474 GCF_000146605.3 Meleagris gallopavo | reverse complement strand
CTAAATATTTCTTCCTTTTCTTTAGAAGTTAGGGAAAGGCCAATGAAACAGCAATTGTTACCGCATCAATGTGATATTTCTCACAGGAAATATTTTCTACAGATACAAACGTCTAATAAAGTGAATCTTAAATTTTTCTATTTTCCCACCCTAAACTTTTCAGCTATTTTTTTGTCTTATTTTGGTACATAATATGAATTATCATACTAGCTACACACTGATGTATTGGGTTGTATTTCATTCATGTAGTGTTACATAATGTGCACTTAATTTTTTTTTTTAATATTTTTTTGCAGTTGAATATACTAGAGAACTATAGCTTCCATAGAAGCAGTGGAAACGTAAGTACTCATTGGAAGAAGTGAGTGCCAATCCTCCTCTCATCACTCACATGCTCTGTGACCTTAGGAACCCCTGTTCTGTATTCTTAAGCTGCTGAACGAAAACCCTTTAACAGCTGATGACAACTGTTAA
>NW_011221225.1:0-442 GCF_000146605.3 Meleagris gallopavo | reverse complement strand
CTCTCTGCTGTTCCCAGGGTTGCTGCCTATCCTACTGCAGCAAGAAGAACGGGTTGGGCGCTGGGGCCTCTATCTTCTCAGTCCCACTGTGGACAGCCAACCTCATTGCTTTCTGCCCTTTGCTGCGCTGCAGGACTGGCACTGCTCCCAGCCCATACTGAATGCCTGGGGAATGCCAGGCCCAGGTCCCTGCCTTCAGGGATCAGGACAGCCACTGTGTCCTCTCTGTAGAAGACGGCTGAGTAGTGAGCAGAGGAGCTGCAGCTGCTGTTCCTACACAGGAAGGAGCAGAAGAACATTTGTGAGATCGCTTAACAGGGAGAGCACCTTCTCCCTGGAAGGGTGTGACAGAGACCTACTACTCACTGACCTGTGTGTCCTGGTGGGCTCCCTCCTGCAATTACAGGGGTTGATGTCCTCAGCCAAAGGAGCCCCTCTGGCT
>NW_011221224.1:0-389 GCF_000146605.3 Meleagris gallopavo | reverse complement strand
TTTTTTTTTTTTCCTTGCTCTTATTTAACTCTGTATCTTCAGGTTGTAATTTCTAACTCTACATTGTAGAATGTTTCTAAATGTGCTTTTGTACTGTGATAAGAACTTTTTGAAAGGGGGTAGCTACAGCAAGTTAGTCTCTTCTAGAAGCTTGTCTGTCTTTTTTTCTTCTGTCCCACCATATAGATGCAATATGAACAGACATTAGAGAAATAGAACTTCTGGTGATTTCTAAGTGCAGAATTTACTGATAGTATTTCATACCTCGGCTTCTTTCTTATTCTCTTGATTTGTACTTCTTGTATTCTTGCTCTGTTTCTTGGAGGAGGATGCATTATTTATTTACTTTTTACATTTTAGTCTGGTCACTTAAACAAATGTTTTCCCAT
>NW_011221223.1:0-506 GCF_000146605.3 Meleagris gallopavo | reverse complement strand
TTGCATAGATCTGTTAACACGTCTGATCTGAACCTCAGCCTTCCTCAGTAATCCAGTCCTACTCACTAAACACAACTTTTGCTAAAACATCTCACGTATTGCAGCAGATATGCAGCAGCAAATGGCTCACTTCTAATTCTACTCTCCTGGGTTTGTGGTAGACGAATGATTGCTTTACAGTGTGCTAATGTAATACTTGGATTTAGTATTTTCACTGTCTGGCTCTGTTTTCCTTTTTAATTTTTTATTTTTATTTTATTTTATTTTTATTTTGTTAGATTACCCCAGAAAGATTTGGGCTATTTCCTTGCAGGGAACCTGTCCCTTGTAATACATATTTATGCTCATCTTCAGTGGCTGACAGCTTGCATGGACTTTTGTTCTAACACCACACATTGTTGCTCCTGTCCCAGCTGCTCCACGGAGTCTCCAGCAGCACGCCTGCCCACTCATTTCTGGTCCCAGAGACCACCCAGTCCCCAGTGCTTCCTGCTGACAATGGGCCC
>NW_011221222.1:0-398 GCF_000146605.3 Meleagris gallopavo | reverse complement strand
AAACATCTATGCTACAGTTCTGCAATAATCTAGCTAGGTGTCCAAGTACTTTTTTTTGTTTGTTGTTTTTTTTTTTTTTAAAGTTTATTTATAGATCAAACTCCCATACTACTGAAAATGATCCTTAAAGAGAAATGCTGTCCTTGGCTACATGTTAGATTTGGTGTGAAAGTCCAAAACTGAAGACAACAGAACTACTAGATGATTGATTTTTAGGAAGACCCTGTGCCTAACAAGGCAGTAGTCCTCCTGTGCATCCAGTAATTAGAACTAATTTCAATCCTGTTTTGCACTGAAGTTTGGTTAAGCTTTTGGCTATTTATGACTAAAAGATCAGTGAAGTTCAGTGTGACATTTGGAGAGCATTCATCCAGGGCGGACATCCAGCAGCAGTGACT
>NW_011221221.1:0-490 GCF_000146605.3 Meleagris gallopavo | reverse complement strand
CAGCAGTACGGTCTGTGGCTAGAATCAAGGAGAAAATTTAATTGGAATTCTACTGTGCATGTTATTTTAAAAGACTCATACAAGCTACTCCTTTTTGTTGCCCTGGAAGCACCAGACACTCAGTTTTATTGAGCTGTCGAGCACTCTATACATCACAAAATACTGTCTTCCCAGTGCGTGTGCCTACTTTCTATTCAGGACGCACGCAAAGCTGGTAGTGAAACCACCAGTGTTTTGTGAGTTTGCTCATTGTTTTGGTTTGCTTTTAAAGAAGCACTCCTAATTTTGTGTATTGCTGTGTTCGATCTGCTCCGGCTGTGCCATATATGCCTGTGTGTATATATGGATGCAGTTCTATATAGATTTAAGTAATCCTTCTGTTTACTCTGGCACTGGTGTCTTTGTCTGGCGTCAGCACTGTTGCCATCAACGACAGATTGGAGTTGTTTGGGGGATGGGAGTGCAGAGTCAGCTGGTCTGTATTTAATCT
>NW_011221220.1:0-408 GCF_000146605.3 Meleagris gallopavo | reverse complement strand
ATATCAATAGAAACTCTATCAATGGTTATCAAGCTTCTTGTCTAATTAATTGCATCTTGCACATACACATATATTATGTTCTCATTCCTATTTAGGAATTCTATTCCTAAATACCTCACCTAATTTTTAAAGAAATTTAATTTTTTTAATTTCTTTAAAAAATGGTGAGGTATTTCTAATTTGCTAATTAATAAACAAATGCTAAGACACACTTTGTGCACACGAGAGCTTTCAAAGTTCATTATAAGCACTTGTGTTCTGTGGCACATCAGCCAACCCAGATTCTCTGCAACTAAACTTATTGTACCTAACAGTGGATTGAACAAACTCTACTTTGTCCACCTTCACTGTGGCTCTGGTCTACCCAAAGTGAGGCTGTTTGAGCAATTGCACACCAAGACTGGCTTC
>NW_011221219.1:0-475 GCF_000146605.3 Meleagris gallopavo | reverse complement strand
CCCTGCAGCTGCTCTCAGCGACTGCCAGGGAGCGTGGGTCCTTCCCACCCGGCCTCCACCGGCAGGTTAAGCTGCTGCCACATCTCAGCTTCTTCCTTCCCTTCCCATGCAGTCTTCCTGTACAAGGCTCTGGGGACAGTGCTGGGAGCCTCTAAGGGAGTCCTCCACGTCCAGGAGAAGCTGCTGCAGCACCTGGAGGAAGCAAACGCGGAGGAGCCATGGGAGGCCCAGGTGAGCTCTCCTCTCCTCTCCTCCAGCTCCTGCCAGCATCCCCGCTCTGTCCCTGGGGCAGAAGGCTTCTCCTAGCCCTGCTGCGGGCCTTTCAATCTCCTCACTGCTGCCATTTTCCTCAGGAGAGGATCTGTAGATTCAGGCCTGTGCCAACTGCCCCTTGTTCTTTTGTGCAGGGAATCATCTCTCTTCTCAGCCATGCTGCTGAGAGTCACTTCCCAACAGTCCTGGCCACGCTCACCAT
>NW_011221218.1:0-459 GCF_000146605.3 Meleagris gallopavo | reverse complement strand
AAAACAAAAGAAAACAAAAAAAAAACAAAATTACTCCTTTTAAAAAATTGTGTTAAATGTTGTATAGAAACTTACTATGTAACAGCTAATCTTAATATCTCCACAATTCTGCATGGATAAAAAGAAACTTTTATTACTACAAATTCAAACCAAAGTATAGGTGCTAATTTTAGATCTAAGTGATCTTAAACATATAAAAGTAAATATTGCTTCTCTACTTCAGTAAGCAAATCACCCCCAGCTACTTTCACTCAGCAGAGTTTGGATAATTTCAAACAACTTTGCAGCACCTGAATGAACTTTGTCAGCCTCATTGCTCTGTAGCAGGTAATAGATATTTGAATCTGACAGTCTCTACCATTCTCAGTCAGGAATATTCTTTCTTTTGCCCTAAAATAGCTGATTAAAGCAGTATTTCTACCTACTGTTTCTCAGGTGAACTGAGTCAGCAGTCAAAAA
>NW_011221217.1:0-551 GCF_000146605.3 Meleagris gallopavo | reverse complement strand
ATTGTAGTACATCACTAGAATTAGTTTCCTGGGATTAACATAATTGCTTATTCTACTTTTCTGTTTTTACTGTTTCTTGGCTTTCTATGGCTGTTTGTTTATAGCAAATCCTATCGGTCACTTAGATTCATTTAAAGTCTGCCTAAACAACACAGTTCTGTACCAATTTTATCAACATTATTTTTAAAATTGTGCATGGGAAACCGGGGTCTACGCAATTTTTTATTCAGTAGAACACTATCCTTTGAGAGGTAGACTAGATTTACATCAAGGCTGATTATGCCAAGATATGATCAAGGTGCTATAAAAGTATGTAAAAACATCTACACTCTTCATTAAAAAGGATCAGTTTGATACAGAAGGTTGTTTGGTCTGGGAAATGTTTTGCAAGGAAAATGTTTTGCAAATGCTGTTCCAGAATAGTGATATTCAGACACTGCCTAACAACCCATTTCAATATAAAGGTTTGGAAACACTCTAGAGAAACCTCCTTCTGTCGATTCAGATTTAAAAACAGCTTTGAAGCTTTTTTTCATCAAAGCCAGATCTTC
>NW_011221216.1:0-524 GCF_000146605.3 Meleagris gallopavo | reverse complement strand
CATATAATGTATATTTATGTATTTTCATATTTTTTATTTAGTTTATTAAAAGGAAAAGCTAAGTTATGACAGCTAGAAAAAAACCTGCTGCAGTATAGTAGTTTAACAAGTATCCCTTCAAGAATAAAGTAGCATTATAAATATGAACTCATGTGCAATGGCTGTACCAAAAGAACTAAGCAATCTGGTTTATTTAGTAATATTACATTGATTTTTGCCAATGAGCTCTTTGTTTATTTTTAAATGTGTATTCAAAATTTAAATGAAACAGGAAAACATGCAGATATCAGCGGGTTCTATCCATCTGAGTCCTTTTTAATAGATTGTAGCATCATACAATGGCCTGGGTTGAGAACGATCACAATGATCATCTAGTTTCAGTCCCCCTGCTGTGTGCACGGTTGCCAACAACTAGACCAGAGTGCCCAGAGTCACATTCAGCCTGTCCTTAAGTTCCTCCAGGGATGGGACATTCACAGCCTCTTTGGGCAACCTAGGAGATATGAAATGCTTGCTTGTTTACC
>NW_011221215.1:0-450 GCF_000146605.3 Meleagris gallopavo | reverse complement strand
CTAATTACTTTTTTTTTTTTGTCTAGGATTTTCATGTTTTATTTATTTATTTATTTTAAAGTCTGCCGAAAAACTATTTGTGCTTCACACGCCAGTGCTGTCTGGCATCTACAGTGACTCTGCAGAATTTAATGGCAGCAAGGGAATTGTTATTGTCTATTGCTTCACTGGTCCATGAACTGAGGAGCTCCTGAGCAAGTGTTGGCACAGTGCAGCAAAGCAGCTGTTAGTCCCCATTGTTGTCAAGAACAGGCATTTTGACAACTACTAATCGTGTACTTACTCTGAACAGTGAATAATCTTATACATTTATTATTCTCAGAATATATTTAGCCCACAATTAATGGCAGCTCTAAATGAGTTTCTGTTGTCCTGGCAATAGAACATAAACAGCAATTAATTAGTTTATTGTTAATTAGCCACTATTTATTTAGTTTCCAAAGCCATCCA
>NW_011221214.1:0-408 GCF_000146605.3 Meleagris gallopavo | reverse complement strand
CTCAGCTTTCAGGCAGTGTTCAGATCTTGTCCCGCCAGCTCCCAGTGAGAGGGCCATGCTCCCTATGGCTGTAGAAACCAACATGGAATTTAACTGAATAAATAGTTGAGCAATGAATATTACTAAGTTAACCTTTTAGTTGGTTTGGTTTTTGTTTTTTTTTTTTCTTTTAAACAGGAGATAGATATTTTGCTGCCAGTTTGTGTGTTTATTTTCCAGTTGCCATAGAAAATAATTGACTTATTTTCTTCCAAGAATAAATATCTTTATTCAAGCTCCCTAAAAAAAACATTCAGCCAAGACTTGCACTGAGGCCCCACCCATGCTGTCTGCTGCTACAGCCCACAGAGGACAGATTAAGCTTTGCCATTTTTACTGAGGCTTTTGAACTGTTGGATGCAAATGTGT
>NW_011221213.1:0-433 GCF_000146605.3 Meleagris gallopavo | reverse complement strand
GAATGTCTGTTTGATGTTTAAAAACAGGTGACTATACTCTTTGCATTTAAATTAAAAAACATGTGTTCCTACCTTATTATTAAAACTTTAAAAACCCAGAGCCTGTTGCATGTAAATGTAGGCATGCACTGCCATCTATAAATTAGATTTACTAGTTCTGAATTGTTTTTATTGCTTGGCACAAGTTTTAAGCAAGTATATTTCTTTTATAACTGTCTGAATGTATATTTCCACTCTAATACAGTATGTTTGTTTGTTGTGTTTGTTTTTTTGTTTGGTTGTTGTTGTTTTTTTGTTGTTTTTTTTACAGAATTAGCAGTTCTGAGAAACAGAGATTAAATATCTCTGAAACTGTACAGGGAGCATATGTTATAGATAAATAGGCAATATTCACTTTGAAATGCAATGTTCTGTTTCTCAGAAATTAAAAATT
>NW_011221212.1:0-522 GCF_000146605.3 Meleagris gallopavo | reverse complement strand
AAAACCCAAGAGGTCAAGAGAATAAATCCCTATTGGGGAAAAGAGGGACCCCAGAAAGGATAACAGGGTGGGAAGAGAAAGAGAACTAAGGGAGAAGAAATAACAGGCACATTTGCAAAATGCAGTCTGGCAGTTTATAATCTGAAAGCTGCTGAGAGAATACATCTTTGATTAAATGGTCAGGTAAATTTGTTTGATTTTGAGCTGATTTCAATAGATTTTAGGGTTTTTTTGTTTTGTTTTGTTTTGTTTTTTAATGTAAGGTCAAAAAGCTTAATTCAAGTCAAGCTAGTATTACTCTCGGAATTTCTGTTTATAATTTTCCATTAGACCAGTCCTGCAAATTATGTATCATTTTGAAATAAATTCTTATACAATTTGACTCTTCCCCTCTTTTTCACTTAGAATAATATTATGAACAAAATATAAGTTCATGAAAAATGAAGCCTGAACTGCACTTATGGGAGAAAAGCTATCCAGACGAATCTTTTTTACCTTAGTTTAGTCCCTTAACCTAAGTCA
>NW_011221211.1:0-426 GCF_000146605.3 Meleagris gallopavo | reverse complement strand
AGCTCAAGCTGACATCTGACTGACTCCTTAGCAAATATTACCCCTGGCTGCTCTGGCAGATTTTGCCGTAACGTCTGAGACTGAAACACTAACTGACTGCTGCCAAGTCAGGACTCAGCCTTTGCTTTTATATTACCTACTTACTGTGTATTTTGTTATTTTTTGTTGTCTGTTTGGTTTTTTAATTTTTTTGTTTGTTTGCTAGTTTTTAAGAAAAGATTAATTTGCAAAAGTGCTTACATTTCTGCTTTACAGTATCTTAAATCTTAGTAACAACAACAACAAAAAATGCAAATATTCTCTTTCTAGTGATCCAAATAAGATTTATATATTCCTATCTTTTAGCATTGTTGTTCTTTGCCATAAAAGCCATGAGAAATATTTGAGCATATGGAGAAAGGGACAGCCAAGAGGATATACCAATAA
>NW_011221210.1:0-519 GCF_000146605.3 Meleagris gallopavo | reverse complement strand
GAATGCAGGTTAATCAATCTCACTTTATTCACTCAATCTTCTTTTCTTGATTGGGGAGCATGGGAATCTCTGGATTTATTAAAAACAACAACAAAAACAACCCAAACTAACAACCTGCAATCATCAGAATTATAATCAGAACTAAAGAAGTTCTGATAATAAGAAAAAATATATGTTTGTGTTCTGAAGCTCTCAAACAGCCCCATGTTCGTGGCTAGCTAGTAGTGGGATCTTTTGGAATGGATAAAGACATGAATGTATGCCTTCACTTATGATCACAGAATGGCTTGGGTTGGGAGGAACCTATAAGATCCTCTAGTTCCAAACCTGCTGCTTCAGCCAGGGTTCCCAGCCACTAGATCACGCTGCCCAGGGCCCCATCCAGCCTGGCCTTGAACACCTCCAGGGAAGGGCAGCCACTGCTTTTAAGGGCAGCCTGTGCCAGTGCCTTACCACCCTCTGAGTGAAAAATTTCCCCCAAACATTTATCTAAGTCTCCTCTCTTTTTCATAGAATCAT
>NW_011221209.1:0-525 GCF_000146605.3 Meleagris gallopavo | reverse complement strand
TGGATCTCCCTTAGTGAAATGTGAGGCCAGTTCCCTCTAGTCCTCTTGCTAGTTACATGGGAGAACAGGCCAACTCCTACCTCACTACAGCCGCATTTTGGGTAGTTGCAGAAAGTGATAAGGACACCACCTGAGCCTCCTCTTCTCCAGATCTAAATAGTTCTACTTCCCTCGACCACTCCTCAGAAAGCTTGTGTTACCACTGGTTACTCACCAGCTTTGTTGCCCTTCTCTGTAACTTTTTTCTTACTCCACATAACCACTGTATGAACATTAATATCATGCTTTGATCTTACATCATACAGTGCAACCTTTGGACATAAGTATGTGGCTATAAAAGTGTATCTGAAGACAGTATTCTGAGTACTGAAAGATGTGGGAAAGCCTAGCAAATTAGTATTCTTGTTCCGAGTAGTACAATTATTATCTATCTATCTATCTATCTATTTTTATTTTTTTCAATATCTGTATCGCAAACTATCAGGAGGTTTTTTGTTTGTCTTTTTGGTAGTATTAACATAGAAT
>NW_011221208.1:0-532 GCF_000146605.3 Meleagris gallopavo | reverse complement strand
AGAATATAATAAATCAGAAATGTTATTTTAATGTTAACTACACTCGACAGAATTCTCTAAGTGTTAATTTGTTCAGATAAAAAATTGGTCAGAATAATTTTGATTAATCTCTGAAATCTGTAACTTTTTTTTAGAGTAAAATAAGTGGAGCTTCTTCCAACTCCATGAGAAGACTTCATAGGGATTCCTAGGAACGCTGCAACAGTGGTTAAAGAGGTCGTGAAACATCCAAAAATCACATTAGTGCAAATAACAGCAACACATGCTACTATTTATTTGAAAATCTTATTTGAAATGAAGGTTCACATTCCTGGCTCCGTGTGGGCAGAATAGTTAATGACTGTTTCCCTGGAACTGTGCTTTTCAAATTAGATTATAAATTTGCCCCCAAATGTTTAAGGCCATATGCCTCAAATCACCCACAGACACAGTCTACTGTGAATACTTGTAATTTGAGAATTATTACATTATGCCAAATACATTCATTTAAAATTAGGTGACTTGGTGACTGGAGTCGTTCGTATTTCCAGCA
>NW_011221207.1:0-449 GCF_000146605.3 Meleagris gallopavo | reverse complement strand
TACGATATACTAATTATATATGATTGCTTCAGACATCATAATTGCTTGCATTACAACTTCCACTGGTTATTGCAGTTACCTTTCTTACTAACTTACTACCCTAGTACAAAAAAAAAAAGAGGAGAGATAAAACAAAATTGAATTTTTGGAAATAGTAACAATTCCTTTAACAAGTGTGATTTATTTTGGGGATAAGTATAAGAGACCAGAATTTGATGAATTTTAGAAGTATGGCTGAAAGGACTGGGGAGAAGTAGAGAATAAATTGAATGCTTTGTAGTTTCTTCCAGTACTTTTGTTACTGTCTATACAAAGTAGTGAATTAGTATTGATGACTCCTGCAGGTCAGGAGTCAACAGACTACCAAGATATCAGTCTGTATAAATCCTAAAATTGTTCTCTTTCTCCTGATTTTATCCAGTTCTTTAAAAAAATCTTGGGCTTTTTCC
>NW_011221206.1:0-328 GCF_000146605.3 Meleagris gallopavo | reverse complement strand
TCCCTCGCTTATGCGCTCCCTTCGAGTCTTGGAAGGCTGTCATGAGCTATCTCCAGAGCTTTTCTCTTCTCCCACAGTAACAATCCCAGTTCCGTCAACATTTCTTTTCTAAGAGAGGTGCTCCAGCCCTCTGATCATCTTCGTGGCCCTTCTCTGGACCTGCTCCAAAAGCTCCACATCATTCCTGTGCTGGAGCCCCAGGCCTGGACGCAGTGCTGCACATGGGGCCGCACCAGAGCCGAGTCGAGGGGGACAATCACCTCCCTCTCCCTGCTGGTCGCTCCTCTTTGAATGCAGCCCAGGACACAGTTGGCCTTCTGGGCTGCAA
>NW_011221205.1:0-375 GCF_000146605.3 Meleagris gallopavo | reverse complement strand
ATGTACACGTGACCTCTTCGTTAGCTCAGAACCTTATTAGACAAAATATAACTGAGGCAATTCAGTTCCAAAGTGACTTCTCAGGCTTTTCCACTTAGCTAAGCCTTATTGGTTATCACCAAATAAATGCGTAGGGCATTTCTTGGCTGTGACACACTGTATCATTCTTTTAAACCTTTAATAAACACTTTACTAAAATGTGCATTTTTGCCCAGAAAGGAAAAAAAAGAAAAAAAAGAAAAAAGAAAAAGAAAAAAAAGAAAAAAAGAGATCCCTCCTTTTTGGTTCAGACCTTAATTCTGCTGCAGTTTGCAGAACGTTTTGCAGTGCTGCATTTGCAAACCATTTAGTGCAAAGTAAAAGAAAACCAAAAAC
>NW_011221204.1:0-503 GCF_000146605.3 Meleagris gallopavo | reverse complement strand
AAATATTAATTAGCTAATACGTATTTTCTGCATCTAGATAACTGAGAGGTATCAGTACTAATAATTTAAAAAGTAGGGGGTAATTAAATGATTCAATAGACAACAAGAATTAGAAATGTGATAAGCAGATTTAGAATAGATACATATTAGAATATGTATTACTCAGAGAATTTTTAACATTGTAAAATTAGGAACCAGGAGGGAGGAACTACTGAGTTGTGCTGAATGTGTTTTGTTTATGAAGGGCAGTGTGGGTGTTTTGATGTATCTCAAGGTAGATAGCAACCCACCTCCACCTGGGGTTTCACCCACTCTAATTGTACGAAGCATTCCAATTTCTACTCAGCTGTTCCAGAAATTAGGTATCAGATAAATATGTACCTGCCAAGTTCAGTGAGCCAAAACACTTGAGTGCTCTAAATCAATCGTTTCACTGAGATTACGGAGATACATTCCCGTAGGGCAGCTGGGGCTGCATGAAGTCACCACTGGACAGAGCAACA
>NW_011221203.1:0-474 GCF_000146605.3 Meleagris gallopavo | reverse complement strand
GGAGACAACAATTATTCCCCGAAGTAGGTCACAAGAGCAGTATAAATAGTAGTCAAAACAGAGTAAAAATGTTTCATTTAGATATGGCTCAGGCTGAAATTTATTGTTCTTTCAATTTCTGTTACATTAAAAAAAAAAAAAGACATTTTTGGAATTTCACATTTTTCTAGGATTTTATCATTTATGATGGCATTGTGCTGTATACATATGTGGTGATTTTTATGTTTTTATCACTGTTCTTTTAGTTTTATAAAAATGTCTTCTTTTTTCCAAATGTCGCCTTAGTTCCAAACTCCAGCTTGGATCTAAACATTCTTAATTTACTTTTCATATTATCATCAATGAGAAAAAAAAGTTGACCTGATTTGAATTTCCCCTTAATCCATTATATCAGTAGTTACTGTGATTTGGTGACCAGAGCTTTTATTAATATCACGTTAAATTTCAGTGATACATTTAATCCAGATTGAAATT
>NW_011221202.1:0-315 GCF_000146605.3 Meleagris gallopavo | reverse complement strand
TTTTAAGAACCATCAACCTACTGCCTTTGAAGAAGACATAAAAAAAAAAGATTATCCTCAGATAAGTCAAAGCCCACACTAAGGGCAGAGGCTCATCTTTCAATCTGGACAGATTCCAGAGTTTGTTCCAAACCAGTCTCTCTTTCTCATCATGTAGAAAATTTACTGGAAACAAACAAGTATCTCTCTAGCAGAGTATAAAGGAGGAAGTAAAAGTACCTGTCTCCAATCTAAGGGAGATAATGAAAAACTTTTATCAGACTTTTGTATTCTGTATATCCATAACGGCCAACCATGAATACATCTGTAGGACAA
>NW_011221201.1:0-554 GCF_000146605.3 Meleagris gallopavo | reverse complement strand
AAAACATAAATTAACCCCAGGCACAGTATTTTACTGCGTTTCATGACCCTTTTTTATTAAACATTAATGAAATGTTTAAAAGTCTTTTCCCCCATGTGGCTAACACTCTGTTAGTTCAATGCTAGATAAGATGCCACAGTTCTGTTTTTTGCTTTATCACTAGAAAAAAACAATTAGAAGACCAAAAAAAACCAAAAACAAATAAACAACAAAAAAAAAACAACAACCCAGCCCATTCTCAGGAGATGACAGCCTTCTACATTTATGCCAGGAAGATTAAGATTAGCCTGTTTGTGATGGCTAAATATAGATTTTGAGCAGCCTTTCCAGAGGAAAGGTACATGATGAAATTCTTCCTCAAGAACACTATAAATATGCAAGAAATTATAGGTGAAAAGATGAATTTCAGGAGTTCACACACATTGAGCAGTTGTTAGTGTACGATTAAGCCACGTACAGGCTACTGTTGCATGCATTTACTTGTTTACTTTGAAGGAAAAAGGGTTTGGCGCTTTTGTATCACAATATTGAAGAAATGGAAGTGCAGACAAAAA
>NW_011221200.1:0-503 GCF_000146605.3 Meleagris gallopavo | reverse complement strand
TTGTAACCACGTGACCACATGATGCAAAACGCAGGAACAACAAGGTAATGCTTCACTAGATCTAAAACTAAAATCTTCCCTTAAATATATTTTCACTTCATTGTTTCATAAACTATGAATAAAATGCTTACCTAATTTTAATCTACACGGCTCAATTCTCTGCTACAAAACTAAGTCTTATCATATCAGCTGAAGATGTGGTTTTCGAAGCATTTTCAAGGGCACAGAAAAGATAAGGTACAGCTTTCAAAATGCAGATGTGGGCACTAACAGCGTCTGCTCAAAACTTCATTAAATATATTTAATTATGTAAAATAAATCCAGTGTAGAGTGTTCTCATTATCTAAGGGCTCTTATTTGCATAAAAAGAACATAAAGTTTCCCCTTCCTTAGCTCCCGCAACACTGTGAAAGCAAATCTAAACTTTAAGGATCTTAGTTTTTTCATACAGACCAGGCACAATAAAAGACTATTGCGGTTGCTGAAGCAAATACATTAAATAG
>NW_011221199.1:0-422 GCF_000146605.3 Meleagris gallopavo | reverse complement strand
CCTTTATAAAGAAAGAACATTTACAAGTCAGCTACGAGATTTTTAGATTGCCTCTAATGGTGTTTCTGGGCACTCTTAGTAGACACTATCAGGACGTGGAATACAGCGCATTTGGAGTAATCACCTTTCATTCAAACTGAATGGTGGCTGGGCCAACAATGAGAATTCAGAAAAGCTTAATTAGTCTGGTCCAAGAAAAGCAATAAAAATATGACTCTTGAAGAACCAAGGTGAAAATTAGATCCCCAGGGTTTGTTTTTTTGATTTAACTTTTTTTTTTTAATTACCATTTTCTTCCATCCTCTGAATCAACAGTTCCAAGTCTTCAGTGGCAGAAACACTCATTTCCTTTCTTCTACAGTTTCTTTCACTATCACCCTCCAGAATAGGAATTGGTTTCTAAAGGATTAGGATCAGGGTAC
>NW_011221198.1:0-452 GCF_000146605.3 Meleagris gallopavo | reverse complement strand
CGTGAAAAGGGCAATCATGTACCCACCAACAGAGAGCGATTGTCTATAGCAGAAATTCCATGTACTTTAAAGATACTGGTTGTATCCGAAGCACAGACGTTTGTAACTTCTACCAGTTGATGATGTTTTGAATGAGAGCTACTTAGGTGAAGAAACTTTGTGACACCTGATGCTTGCTGTTTTGCTGCTATATCATTTTTGGTTAGCATGGTCTATATTGCATATTTCACTTTACAAAGCATGTTTATCTAACAGTTCAGTTCCCACCATCCAAAACATAATGTATAATGCAAGTTGTTGTTTTTGGGTTTTTTTTGTTTGTTTGTTTGTTTCTTTTTTCCCTCTTATCATTTACCTGGTGTTATGTCAGATGATTTAAATGTAAGGAATTTGTTGAAATGAAATTGGAGAATGTTACTCTTTCATGTTTAGTGGCTTGTCAGGCTGGTAGC
>NW_011221197.1:0-522 GCF_000146605.3 Meleagris gallopavo | reverse complement strand
GCAAAAACTCAGAGATACGTAACAATTGATATTAATTTCTGGAGAACGGAACAGTTCTCATTGGTTAATTCTTCTTTTTTGGAATTCTCTTTTTGGGAAGAGATTTGTGCAGTTGAGGAACGGTAATCCATTTTCTAGATCTGAACTGTATCTGGGCTTTTTACGAACTTCATTACCTGTTATTGCACATTGGGTACATTAACTAATTTTCTAGCTCATATCAGCAATGCCTAGCTGGATTACTGTGTTCGTTTTACTGGCTTGCTTTTTGAGTAATGATGTGGACAAACTGGACTGAGTCTAAAAGAGAGCAGACAAAGAACAGAAAGTCTGTTAGCTGTGATAATGGAGAATGACTAACAAATTGGCATTGTTAGGCAAATAAGGCTGTGAAGGAGGAGGAAATTGTTGTGTGTGTAAAAGGTTTTGAAAAGGAACGAGAGAAAGCATTTTATCAGGATTAAAAGATAAATGTGGAATGTAAGAAAATATTTGCTTAAAGTGCCAGAGGGAAGTATTAGA
>NW_011221196.1:0-369 GCF_000146605.3 Meleagris gallopavo | reverse complement strand
CCTTAAAAACTGCCATAAGCTGTAGACAATGTGGTTGCCGAGATGGGCTAAAAGCTGTATCCAGCTATACAACACAATAAAAAAGAAAAAAAATCATTAGAATGACCATATTTGAAATTAATTTACCAGACCTAACCAAATATATGCCCTAACTAGGGGAAAAAAAAAAAACAACAAAAAACAAACCACAACACAAGCAAACAGACTCCACACAGTCAAGTTCAGAAGTATTTAACTCAGAAGAGAAACACTGATCACATCTGTTGATTCTATGATTGCTATTCCAAAAACATTTATTATCTTTACAACTGAAATAACAACAGTTTTCTTCTCACATGAAACAGCATTACTTTCAGTTAAATAAAGAAA
>NW_011221195.1:0-399 GCF_000146605.3 Meleagris gallopavo | reverse complement strand
TATCTATTATTCTGCGGATAAGAAGCATTTCCTCATCTAATCTATACATATATTACTGGATGAGAATATAGGTTATTTTAAACCATGCCTCTGACCCCTTAAAGTGCAATAATAGATTATAAGGAAAAAAACAAATTTAAAAGATGATTAATCATTTTGTCTAGTTTAGTCAACTGAAATATACACGAGCAGTTGAAAAATAACCTTCATGAATTTTGAGCAATGCACAAAGATCATAGAATCATTAAGGTTGGAAGAGACCATGAAAACTATCAAGACCAGCCATCAACCCGTCCCCACCATGGCCACTGACCACATCCCTCAGTGTCACATCTCCACAGTCCACCTCCAGGGATGGTGACTCCATCACCTCCCTGGGCAGCCTGTACCAATGCATTA
>NW_011221194.1:0-455 GCF_000146605.3 Meleagris gallopavo | reverse complement strand
GGGAAAGTTGTGGTACAGATCATGTTGAGTGCAATCACATGGCGAGGTGTGGGACGAACTGGGGGAGTCAGGCCCAGACAGCGTGGTTTCACGTGGTCCTGCCTGAGCAACCTCATCTCCTTCTATGATCTGTGGAGGTGGGTGAAGAGTTGGACTGGATCGTGGAGGTCTTTTTCATCCTAGCCATTCTGTGATTCTGTGTTAATTCGGCATAAATAATGATGTTCTGTGTTCTCTGCCATCTTCATGTGAGTGTGACTAATGTGTTAAAGATTGCTAGATCCAGAACAGAATCACACTGTATCTACGTAAAAGAGAGTTGTATATCTAAGTTTTCAATCTAATGATGCAGACTAGATAGTCAGTGGATCTTGAAGAAGAACTTAACCCACTCTGAAGTAAACAGTTTCAGATTTGCTCTCCATTGATTTTAGCAGCTGACTAGAATAGAGTGT
>NW_011221193.1:0-536 GCF_000146605.3 Meleagris gallopavo | reverse complement strand
ATTACAGCCCTGCTATCAGTAAATACTTTAAGCTCTGTTTTTGAAGTTACGAGTGGTATTACCTCACTTCCAATTCCCTCAGAGACAGAGTAGTACAAGGAAAAAAAAAGACATTAAAAAGTAGGGCCTTAAAAAGCATTAAAATGTTTGTAAATATCCAGCAACTAAAAAGGAAATTGATTCATTGGTGTGTAACGACATCTTCTTAAATATCAGGAAGAACAGAGTCTGCTCTGGTGGAGGAAGTTGGATGTTAGAACAAAGCAGCTGATGAAGGGAAGGAAAAGAGACCTCGGAACACATTTCAGAGCTGGAAAGGGTTCCAGTTTGGGAGGTTGGGGATTTAATGCTTGTAAGGTCATACTATAGGCCTTGAGGAGAGGGTTCTCAAGTGCTGGTTTGCAGAATGCCTTTAAGTACTGTATAAATTATACAATAACCAAGGAGAGTGGGGCTGGGAGGCCTTTACTCTCATTTGAAGCTCACCCCCTCTACACTTCCTTGGAAGCAAAACCTGGCACCCAACCTGCAGCCGT
>NW_011221192.1:0-431 GCF_000146605.3 Meleagris gallopavo | reverse complement strand
TGAAGAGGAGATCAGCTGCTGGTAAGTAGCAACTGCAGGCACTGCCCTGCCAAGAAGATGTCATAGAATCATAGAATCACAGAATCATAGAAATGGGCCCTGGGGTTTGAAAAAGGACCACAATGATCATTCAGTTTCAACTCCGCTGCTATGTTCAGGATTGCCAACCACCAGACCAGGCTGCCCAGAGCCACATCCAGCCTGGCCTTGAATGCCTCCAGGGATGGGGCATCCACAACCTCCTTGGGCAAACCTGTTCCAGTGTGTCACCACCCTCTGAGTGAAAAACTTCCTCCTAATATCTAACCTAAACCTCCCTTGTCTCAGTTTAAAACCATTCCTCTTTGTCACTGCAGCTGGGCAGTTTTTTTAGCCCTGTCCTCATTCCTCCATATCACACAGTATGTTTTGCACCAGGTATCATACAATAA
>NW_011221191.1:0-478 GCF_000146605.3 Meleagris gallopavo | reverse complement strand
CTTCGCGAGCGAAAGCTGCACCAAGGGAGCAGGCAGAGGGCGGGAGAGAAGAGAGAAAGAGCCGGTCACTGAGCTTGCACAATTTAGCAAAGAAGGCGAGGGAAAAGCCATGAGACAAATGCTGCCTCTACGCATGGCTTTGGGATGCACGTACTGGGTGAAAATTACGTCTGATGGTCAAGACCAAGCAGGATGGCACTACGAGCTCCGCCAGCCAGCAGTTCTCAACCCCTCACTGCCCACCCGTCTCTCCCACGCTCTCTCAGCTTACCTACAAGACGCTGCACAAGACGGTGTGAAAACAAAGGTACTCAGTCGATGCACAAGTGCAACAGCGAGCTACTCAGTCAGAGCTCAAGCGCTCCAATGAAGGGACGCAGCACGCACTGCTCCTCCCCTCATTCCAGCCGCTTGTGACATCACTGAGGGCCACCAGGCTGCTCCGCCATGACAGGGTGAGGAGGCAAGACCACGACGT
>NW_011221190.1:0-503 GCF_000146605.3 Meleagris gallopavo | reverse complement strand
CATCTTCTTTGGTAACTGCTCACTATACACTGCCCTCACCTTTGGTTTGGTAGGTGGGATTGAGGAAGCAATGCCAGTCCCCCAGACCCCTGCCCATCCCACTCTATGATGGGAGAGCAGGTTCTAGACCACCTGAGGACCCGAACATTTGGGTCCTGACGAGATGACTCCCACAGTTCCAAGACAATTCACCGCTGCAGTCACTGAGCCACTCTCAGTGGTATTTCACAACGCGAGGCAGTCAGGTGAAGTCCCTGATAACTAGTAAAAAGGTGACAGCACACCTGTTATTAAGGATAATAAGTGTGACCCTGGGAACTACCACCATGTCAGTCTCACCTCTGTGCTGGGAGCGATCACAGAGCAGATCCTCCTGGAAGTGACTCTAAAGCACATGTTCCAGTGAGTCAGCACCCTCTGTACGAAAAGCTTCCTCCTAATAACCAACCTAAACAACCCCTGTCTCCGTTTAAAACCATTCCCCTTGTCGTATCGCTATCCAC
>NW_011221189.1:0-601 GCF_000146605.3 Meleagris gallopavo | reverse complement strand
GCTCCATTTTTTTTCCTGACATACACACATATATTCAATTTTCAATGTAGAGTATCTAATAAGTGTGGGAGGCTGTCTTTATTAAGATAGAACAAAGTTATTGTATACTTTGCAAATCCATGAAACGTTTGTGCCAATGTTTGCTGCTGCTTCTTAGGGACACAGCAGGTCAGGAGAGATTCAACAGCATTACCTCAGCTTATTACAGAAGTGCCAAGGGAATTATTTTGGTGTATGATATAACCAAGAAGGAAACATTTGATGATTTACCAAATGGATGAAAATGATTGATAAGGTAGGCTCTCTTTTGTTTTGTTTTGTTTTTTGTTGGGTTTTTTTTTGCTTTGTTCTGTTTTTTTTGAAGAATTAGTTCTTTCTCAAAAGGACTCAGTAATGTATGCTTTCAACAGCATAATCACAAGATTATTAAACTAAAGACTGCTGGTTTGCGTAGGATTCTTTTAGCAGAAATTTAACATTTACACGTTCTGTTGCAAAATAATTGTGCGTTCCTGCTTCCTTTGGCTGAAGTAGTTAGAAGTGCCAGTGGAAATCTGTAACATTATGCATTTGCCTATGCACTGGGGAAAGAAGAAGTTTT
>NW_011221188.1:0-405 GCF_000146605.3 Meleagris gallopavo | reverse complement strand
GTAAAAGATTCAAGAATAAATTATAAAAAATGGAACTGCAGATGTTTGACATGAGGAAACAGTCTCATAAAAGTGAACATAATGTAAATGGCTCAGAGTAATAAGGCTAGTACTGCTCTTACTTAAATTTCATCACCTATTACATTCAGTAGGCCTTTAGTTTTCATCTTTTCACAGTAACATTATACGATTTTATAGTGTAATTATAAAATTTGTCATTTTATATGCACATTGTGTAATCACTTTCATAACAAGAAGCTCAATTGAAAAAAAAAAAAACAAGAATACAAAATTGGGTTTGCTTTCTCTTGCACTGAGGTACCAGATGTTGTCAACAGTTAAAAATTCTCAAAAGAAATTAACACTAAAAGAGTAGGCATACTGCAAACTATTTATTTTTCATTT
>NW_011221187.1:0-436 GCF_000146605.3 Meleagris gallopavo | reverse complement strand
TACCTGGAGAAAATGTTTTGAGGTAGGCTGTAATAACTGAAGTGTAACCTGCTCAGCATTTCTTACTGGAACCATCTGACCAGCTCTGTGTTAGGTGAGTGTTTCAAACTTCTAAGCATTTACCTCAAGTCCTCCCTTCCCCTGTGCCTTATAAAAGAAAAGCTGGTAGAAGAAATTGAGGAACTTAAGAGGAGAGAGCAGGAGGTCTTCTGCAGTGGCTCCATTATAGTGCGCTGAAACTTCTATGTTAACTTCACTGTATTTTTTTTCAACTTGTATTTATTTTATAAGTGCATCTAGGAAGTTGCACTTAAGGATAGAATTCTCTAAGATGCAAGAATTAATTTAGGCAATGCATCATGTGCCTCAGGAGTGGCATAGTCCTGGAGTTTTCCAGGACTATGGGCTGTCAGGTGGACAATGAAGGTGAGCTGAA
>NW_011221186.1:0-481 GCF_000146605.3 Meleagris gallopavo | reverse complement strand
TATTTTTGTTCAATCAAGATCATGGAGTTTCCAGAAGTTGGACCAATCTCGATCTATCTGAACATTTTGCCCCCAGCTATGGCTTGTACCTGAATTTTGTCTTTGATGCAGCTTGAAATGATTTCACCAAGTTTCACAGCAACAATGTGAGATGGGGAAAAAAAATGCACCCATTCAACAGATGGTGAAGGTATTTGGCTGTGGTTAGAGCCCTGATTTACAGCTGAGTGTGGAGATGTCTCTCAGGCCTCACTGATAACCTGCCACCACCTCAGATGCTTTGCTGAGATTGAACATTGTCTCAAGCAGAGAGATTTCGAGCATTCTGTCAACAATTTCCTTTCTTTTTTTTTCCAATAATTTTATCTATCTGCAGCTGGTTCAACTCAGTTTAGAGACCAAAAGTAATTAATCTGCCAGTGGGCTGACAAGTTCCACACAGAGAAAAGTTTACGAAGGGTTTGCTGCCACATCTGATGTA
>NW_011221185.1:0-537 GCF_000146605.3 Meleagris gallopavo | reverse complement strand
CCTGGCCAGCACAATGGGATGAGAGCTTGGCCCTGAGCACCGTCACAGCCTGAACTCCATGCTACTGAACTCTGGAGTACATCGCATTCTTTGAATGTTGAAGAGAGGTGGAGTACATGTGTTCAGCAAATAAGGGCTCACAGCTCTTTAGCAATGTGCTGAGATTTGTCCCAGCTCTCAACTTCTACACTAATTCTGGACCTTGAGAATTGCAAGGATGTTACTCCACGTGAGTCAACTAACTTACTGTCTTAGTGAAACCTAGCGAGTTAGTTGTGTTCTGTCGGAGATTGAATACGTATGCCATGCTCTTCTAGAATAGAATCAAAGTTGAGAAGTAGGTCCGCCATAAGACAGTGAAATGGCAAAATCTCTTAGTTAACCAGAAAAACCATCACCACCTCCCTGCCTACACTGAGCAGTACAGCCGTAGGCATACACACGGTAATGAAATTTTAAGTGGACATTCTATATACAGCTTTAATTTACAGTAGAACAGTGTTCCTGTACAGAAAGCTGTTTATTTGTTGCAATGAT
>NW_011221184.1:0-482 GCF_000146605.3 Meleagris gallopavo | reverse complement strand
GTGCTGGGACTGAGCGCGTGTATTTTTGTCAAGTCCCTATGATGTACCCACCTGGATGCCACAGCTCTTAATGGACCTCAGTGCCCATCTCAACGATCCTCAGCCTATTGAGGTAAAATCCCAAGTAACATAGCACATCTGAAATATGTTTGACTCTATTTTTAGTTCTCCTTTACCTTTAAAAAGAAAGGAAAAAAAAAGCTATTAGGAACTTTCTGCTGCTTGCTTTCTTATTCATTATTATATTAAACTGACTATATATAGTAAATAATGGGGTGGACAGTGATAGGACAAGGGGGAATGGTCTTAAACTGAAACAGGGGAGGTTTAGATTGGATATGAGGAGGAAGTTTTTCACTCAGAGGGTGGTGAGGCGCTGGAACAGGTTGCCCAAGGAGGCTGTGGATGCCCCATTCCTGCAGGCATTCAAGGCCAGGCTGGATGTGGCTCTGGGCAGCCTGGGCTGCTGGTTGGTGACCTGC
>NW_011221183.1:0-429 GCF_000146605.3 Meleagris gallopavo | reverse complement strand
TTTTCATCCTCTTCATTTTTCTACAGGCTATGATGCTTCCCTGTTTCTTTTTCTCACTATAGAAATTAAACATTAGATCATTTACCAAGCTATTGTGAAATATTACTACATAGAATTGAACAATTCTATGTGTGGATTCAATTTCATATTTTCATTCTTTTATACTCGTGTGTTTGTCTTTTTGTATTCATTTTCTTTGGCTACAGTTGAACTGGCCTATTTTTTAAAGGCATGAAACCATCAGATCTCTGTGTTACAGAAACAAGTGCATGAACAGCCTTTCAGAGTTTAGTGACTGGGTAGGTAAATAGCAAACCAGTACCAAGCTGATTTTTTTTTTTTTTATATTCCTTTTTTTTTTTTACAGGAGACTTTTCCCAGGCCTGGGATGTTCTTCTTGATCACATTCAATCAGCAGCACTCAGCAAA
>NW_011221182.1:0-411 GCF_000146605.3 Meleagris gallopavo | reverse complement strand
AAGACATATAGGACCGTGAGTTTAGAGCCTTATTTTTGTGGGGGTGTGAAATTCTGCTGTCACTTCCTATTGAAAACCAAAAGTTTTCTGGGCATATTAAACTAGCTCCTCCAAAATGGAGGAAACCAAGAATTCCTTTTGAAGCATTGCTCAAGTATAGTGATGATACTGGTTTTTTTTGTTTTTTTTGGTAGTACGTTGTACTATGGATTTGATTATGTCCCCAGCTTGCTGTGACAACCCTTGGAAATGTGCCCAGTACTACAACATACCAGGACTCAGCTTTCTGTGTTCCTGCTGATGCTGGTGACCCTGTTCTGTGTTGACTGTGGCTCTAGGTGTGCTGATGGTGACTATCTAGCCAGAACATGATCAGCTGTACTTCTGTAACATCACATGCAGAATCAGCAA
>NW_011221181.1:0-446 GCF_000146605.3 Meleagris gallopavo | reverse complement strand
GCTGGCCTGTGCAACATGTGCAACCTGTTTTATTAGCAGAAGGCTTTGTAACCCACAAGGTAACTGCAGTTGAAAAAAATACTATCATTAAATACTAATAATATATAATTATACATCAATATATCATTTTAGTTTCATAAAAAAAGTCATTTTTACTTTATTTGAGCATACTCGAAGCCTATATGTCCTTCTTTAATCTTATGGTTTGATTATGTGTTTCACATTATCCTCTTATTTAGAAAAACTGAAACATGAGGGATTTTTATTGTTTTGCTGTTGTTTTTGTTGTTGTTGTTGTTTTCTTTTTCTTTTTTAATGAAACTGTATGTTCTCAGGAAGCTCTAAATTTCTCATTTTCCCTTTTTGTTTTCTTTCTCTCCTTCCTTCCTTCCTTCCTTCCTTTGCTTCCTTCCTTCCTCTTTCTGCCTTCTCTATGGCATCTATCC
>NW_011221180.1:0-448 GCF_000146605.3 Meleagris gallopavo | reverse complement strand
TTTACTCTTATCTCTCGCTTGAAAGTTATTTTTCTTTACTGTTTAGTGTCTTTTTTTTTTAAAGGGTTTTAATTGCACTTAAGCCAGTGTTTACAAGTCACCTGGGGAATATTTTTTTTGCACCCCTGTCCAGCATCTGGCAGAGTGCTGTTCAGTGATCTATAATTACTCCTAGAATGTAAGGCGTAAGTAGGAACAAATATACAACAGATCATCTGTGAAAAGTACATTACTTCATCTCTCTGCTAGAGGTGGTCAAGAATGGTATCTAGCAACCAGCTACTAGAATTGGCAAATCCAGTTAAATGGTACCTGAACGGTTAGGTTTTATCATTATCCACCTGTTTGATTCTCAGTTTTATTTATTTTTTATTTTACATACATACTTCTCCTCACTAGTGTTTTAGTACTTTCTGCACTAAGTTGTTTTATGTGACTGTATTTCTAT
>NW_011221179.1:0-468 GCF_000146605.3 Meleagris gallopavo | reverse complement strand
GTAAACCACGGGCTGGTAGGCTAAAGAGATCTGCTCGAGATGGGACAATCAGACAGCCAGTGGATTTCTTGAAGATAAAGATTCCTAATGTTTCTCAAGAAGGTAAAACTTCGATAATTTACTGAAGTTTGTATGTTGTTATTAGATCTACACAAAAGAAGCAGAGCCAGATGTGCTAGTGAGTCTTGTCTGGGATGTCTGTTTTCAGGTAGAAATGGAAATGTGACATTTTTAACAGAAGAATGCACGTATGAAAGTTCTTTGTGCAACTTCCAGCCTCTTCCCAGCCCATTCAAATAGACCAACTTCTAAAGATAAAGAGATTGGAGTAGTGAGTTTATCACTCACAGCATCATCTCGAAAAGCTGAAAATATTTACACTCACAACTCACAAATATAACTTTAGGGGTTAGTTTGTCTATTTGCTTTATTTTTCTCTCCTTATTTTTCCCTTCTTTTTTTTTTTCT
>NW_011221178.1:0-392 GCF_000146605.3 Meleagris gallopavo | reverse complement strand
ACTTTGACACCTTTTACTTAGGCAACAGAAAATCCTTTTTAGTACACACTTTCTTTTGTTAATATTTGAAAAACAAATATAATGATTTATTTAAAAAAAAAAGAACTGTGTGAGAGGGAAAGGATAGCTTATCATAAACTTTCATCTTATGTTGTTCAGTTCTCTGGAATTCTCACTTTACCATCATCCAGAGCCCACATATACTCCTACCAAGGAGTGACCAACACATAGGGCACCCCCAATCCAAAGATCACCAAGTACCTAACGAAATTCAGCAGCTGATTATTACCATATACACAAAGAGCATTTTGCTCACCACTGTAATTCAGCAGCCTCCAGGATGGAGAACAGTAAGTATTGAGTATTGTTTGAGGATTATAAGGCGTATAGTT
>NW_011221177.1:0-421 GCF_000146605.3 Meleagris gallopavo | reverse complement strand
AATTTCTATTGTAACATGTTGTGTGGTCCAATTTATGGGAAGATGCCTCCCATTTTTAACTGTCTCTCATTCACATTATGTATTTTGTAATTTTGTAAACCTAGAAATAAACTGTTTTATAAATAAGACTATTTTTATACTCTGTGCCTTCTAAGAAATCTGAGCTCTTTACTACTTAGGCAACTCACAAATGTCCCCCTGCTATAAAACATTCTGCAAATCTAGAGCTATCAGTGAATGTCAGACAAACTCAATCTTCAACAGACTTTGTCCCCACCATAGATCTTTGTCATAGCAGAATTTGCTTTCCAACAAAACAAACAAACAAAAAACTCTAATAATAATAACAATAAATGCATTTTCTTGTTTACTAGAGGATGCTATCTAGTGTAGCAAGGACTGTGAAGTCGGAGGTCACAAA
>NW_011221176.1:0-371 GCF_000146605.3 Meleagris gallopavo | reverse complement strand
ATAAAAATTAAAGTCCAAATTTTATAACCGCATACTTTCAGATGGATAACTTTTGACTATATGCAGTATATGCAGATGGATACAACTTTAATTTAAAACTAATGCCATAGTGTTTATGAATTCAGCCAAATATGAAGAACTTAGCAAAATAAAGATGAAACCAGAAACACAGTGAGAGTCTGTGGGATTTGTCTTTTGTTTGTTTTCATTTATATTTTTAGAAAAGCACTTATCTTAATTTATCAATTATATATATCTTAGTTTAATAATTCCTTTTTTTTTTTGAGCAGCAGGTATCACAAGGTACCAAACCTGTGAAGAAATCTCCTTATGCATTGTGTTCTGATTCTTATAACTGGCAAACATGTAAT
>NW_011221175.1:0-385 GCF_000146605.3 Meleagris gallopavo | reverse complement strand
AAACAAAGTTAGTATTCAGATGACTCTCTCATGCATGAACGAAGTAGTTGAAATGGCCTGTAAATATATTAGTAGGGCAAATATGTATTGACTCGCTGCCTTAGGGTTATAAGCCTTCTTTCAAAGGAAGATAATATTTGTGTAGAGTGAATAGCTTTATTGAATTATAACTTATAAAGCATCATTACAGGCTGTCAATAAATGACATCATGGTTCTGTAAAGGTTGTATTTGAATAGAGTCACCAGAAAGCAGCTACTTAGAGCAGAAGATCTGGAAACTTTATCAGATCAGTCTTTTTTTTTTTTTTCCCCTCCAAATAAAGTTTGAAATTAGAACACTTTTTTTTTTTCCCCAATACAATTTTGTTCTAATATCCTGACTTA
>NW_011221174.1:0-367 GCF_000146605.3 Meleagris gallopavo | reverse complement strand
ACAGTGATTCAGACATGGAAATTTTCTGTTGCCATCAGATGAGATTACTTCTTTGCTTTAAACTAATACTAGACAGACAAATAAGAAACTAAAAAAAGAAAAAGTAAAAAAAAAAAAAAAAGAAAGATTTCCAAAGAACTGCCACTGTTAAGTAACAGTTTACAAGGTGATGTACAGCATTATAAAAAGGGGAGATTGTTTATTTTGGTAATTTTCATCTAATAAACCTTAATATACATATAAATCTGATTTTTATAAAGAAACCATGCAGAAAACTGCATCTTCAGTTAGCACTGCTTTGTATTTGTGATTCTTTCATTTTGAACAACTTCATAGCATCACAGTTTTCTTCCTTTTCTCAAGAGTG
>NW_011221172.1:0-381 GCF_000146605.3 Meleagris gallopavo | reverse complement strand
GCATAATTTAGACTAGACAAAAAAAAAAAGGAAAAAAAAATAAATGTATTACATAATTATATTAATTACATTCACTCATCTTCCTTGTGCCATGTCTAGTTATATTGCTACATCAATATATTGTTACATCAAATAATTGCAATGTAACAATACAGATGAGAGAGCTGTGAACTCCGGGGGAGTGGAGAAACTACATGCAGTCACTGTGCATGTACTTCCACTCTATGATTCAGATATCTAGCATTTGATACAATCATAAAATCAAAAATTGTATCTGACTGCTACAAGTAGATCTGTGACAGCTCTTTTCATTTGTGGACCACCATTGCCAAGTTAAACATAAGAAGAAATAATACTACAAATGTACAGATGTACAACCTG
>NW_011221171.1:0-356 GCF_000146605.3 Meleagris gallopavo | reverse complement strand
AAAAACTGAAAAAGAATAAATCTTAATATATTTTGATATTAAACGAAAAGAATCTCAAAAAAACCTCAGACGACAGTAGGTGACAGACCAAGACGGAGCTGTACAGTGCACGTTACTCAGAATAGAAATAACAAAAAAATCCTATTTCGTTGCAAATTCTATATTCAACCAAAAGATATATGGAGCATTTATGTAAAGAGTAATGTGAAGAGAAAAATGCATTTTTGCTAACATGAATTAAGAATCCCAGTACTTCTGGTGTGGTCTGTTTTCTCTTAAAAGAATCAGCCTACTCTGAGCAATATTTATTTTATATTTTATTAATTTTAGAGTGGCTAATCTGTTTCAAACATTTT
>NW_011221170.1:0-506 GCF_000146605.3 Meleagris gallopavo | reverse complement strand
GTTGTAAGTGTATGCATACCAGTGTGGCTGAATGTGGTGACAATTCAGGTTTTCAGAACTATGCACATGTGTACCGGATTAGTGAGCTGAATTGAATAATAAAGCTTAAAAAGAGATCATTAATCACATGTTTCTGACAAGAGAAATGAAAGAGGGAGTACCTCTGAGAGATGTTCCTAAGAAACAAAGAGTACAAATAGGAAAGCAACATCCCCTGTGAGAAGAAAGCATCGTTTATTGGCCTGCATCTCACTTCCATTGAACACATCGCAATCTTTTCAATTGACTTAGTGGAAATCAAACTGGGACTCAGGCCCGAAATGATATTTCCAAATAATACTCTTCATCTAGATAATAACATTCATATATCTCGGAAATGTTTTACTCTAAGTTATAGCAAATCTGCACAAATTTGTTTTTTTCCTCATGAACATTTTCTCTATTTCTTTGTCTCATAACATTGCAAGAGCCTAAATTTTCTCTCCTCTCTCTTCTTCTCTATACAC
>NW_011221169.1:0-507 GCF_000146605.3 Meleagris gallopavo | reverse complement strand
CCCCCCCAAATAAACAACAATAAAAAAATAAATCCAGAGGGAAAAAGTCTTACTTGGACTGCTTTCCTGGGTTTGCTCTGGATTTTTCATTTTCAGTAGCACACTTTCACTAACATATGTATAATCCATATCAACAACTTCCCCTCCAATTCTTGACTGAGAATCATCCTGAATAAAAAGGAAATTTGACAATTACACTCAGAAACAATTGGTATAATCAGTATTACTATTATATATCTAAAACCATTTTGTCACTGTTCCTGGAAAATCTTCAGACATTTATCTGGTGAATTACATTACTTCCTAGACAAGAAATTCCTTAAAGCTTTCATGTTAAAATTCCACAAAGAGAAAAATTAATCATACAAAAATTCAAAAGCAGTCAGTCTCAATTCAAAACACATTAAGATAGATCTTATTTGAAAGAAAGCCAATAAATTTCAGGAAAATTCTCACAGGCAATTTCTAATTCCTAGTAGGCAACCTGTACTCAAATGTAAGGAGAAT
>NW_011221168.1:0-437 GCF_000146605.3 Meleagris gallopavo | reverse complement strand
GGCCTGTATAATGTTCTAATATGATTGTCTTCTTATTATTTCGTAAATCAGTGTAAACTTCATGTTTAGGCTCCTTCTGCCTTTTGCTCTACTGAACACTAAGTACATCCTCACAAAACCTGTCTGGAATTATATCCTTGCCACTGGTGTGTTTAACTGAAAAATTTGAGCAAATTATATCAGCTTTTTTTTTTTTTTTTTCCTCTTATTCAGCATATACTGCCATGTATTTATCATCACCGAACCTCATTTACTATTCAACCACTGAACTTATTAAATGCATTCACCTTTCCTTACCTTTTCTATTGCTTCCAGACCAACATAAACCTCCTTCTCTATTCACTAAACTTTTGAGTCCCCTTTGTCAGGACTAATTTATAAACACTTTCATTCCTAATGGTTAAGTGCTGTATTCTAACTCTCATTTCCTTTATTCT
>NW_011221167.1:0-562 GCF_000146605.3 Meleagris gallopavo | reverse complement strand
CAGCCTCACCTCTGTCCCTGGAAAGGTGATGGAACAGCTTGTGCTGGATACCATCTCCAGACAACTGGGAGAAAAGGAGGTTATCAGGAGTAGTCAGCATGGGTTCACAAGGGGAGGTCGTGCTCGACCAACTTGGTGGCCTTCTATGATGCTGTCACATGCTGGGTGGATGGGGGAAGAGCGGTAGATGTAATCTACCTTGATTTTAGAAAGGCATTTGATACTGTCTCCCACGACATCCTTATAACAAAGCTGAGGAAGTGTGGGATAGATGAGTGGACAGTGAGGTGGGTTGAGAACTGGCTGACTGGCAGAGCGCAGAGGGTCGTCGTTGGTGGTGCAGAGTCTGGCTGGAGACCTGTAACCAGTGGTGTCCCCCAGGGGTCTGTGCTGGGTCCGGTCTTGTTCAACATCTTCATCAATGACCTTGATGAGGGGATAGTGGCCACCCTCAGCAAGTTTGCTGATGATACGAAGTTGGGAGGATTGACTGACACGCCTGAAGGCTGTGCTGCCATTCAGCGAGACCTAGACAGGCTGGAGAGCTGGGCAGTAAGAAACC
>NW_011221166.1:0-482 GCF_000146605.3 Meleagris gallopavo | reverse complement strand
GTGTAAAGCTAAGACCAGAGATAAATTCAGGGTGCTTCAGGCATATACCAGCACTACTCCACGAAGACCCAAGCTCATGCAGTGACAGAATATCCCGAGTTGGAAAAGCACCCATAAGGACCATTGAGTCCAGCTCCTGGATCCATACAGGACCACCCAAAATTCAAATACTACATCTGAGAGCATGGTTAAAATGCCTCTTGAACTGCAACAGGCTTGGGGCTGTGACCACTTTACTGAGTAGTTCAGCAAATGTGTGTGCTCCTTCCAGACCTGCTGCAGTAGGATGTGTCTCAGCACTGCTTGCTGTGCAATAGAGGCCACATGGCCTTTCACTAGGGCCTGCCCCAGGCTATGTATTTTTCCCCTAATTCCACCATCTGCTTTCTCATTCAGGATCTCATCCACTGCACTTTCCTTTTGCTCCCTGGTGGAATTTCCTGCCTGTTTCCACGAACACTCGTAGCCTCTCTGCGCACGCT
>NW_011221165.1:0-364 GCF_000146605.3 Meleagris gallopavo | reverse complement strand
TCCCATCAAACAGTTAGCTTTAGTATTTTCTGGCTGAGGTAGATAAGGAAGAGCTACTAAAAACACTCCCCAAACAAACAATTACAAGTCTTACTTCTTTTTTTTTACTGGAATTATTTGAGAAATGAAGGAGAAAAGAAGAAAAACAGGCCTAAATTCATAAACGAGTTACTAACACTCAAGTTTGTTTTACAATTTACTCAAGTACAGAAGATTTTCTGTTAAAAACATTAATATTTGAAACCACGTAAATTGTATCTAAACAAAAATATAGAAAGCTTCTGTGAAGTGCTTCTTCCATTTTTTCTCTAAAATGATCAGTTTCTCTCTATATGATATTCACCAACTTAATTTTTACTAGCTT
>NW_011221164.1:0-522 GCF_000146605.3 Meleagris gallopavo | reverse complement strand
CCGTTGCGCTTCATGTGAGCTTGTGGCAGAGCCGATCAGTGAAATGATTTGGAAAATGATCAAACACGTCTCAGTCTGCATGAGCTTCCTGATGCATTTATGGATTGTGGACATTTATAAAGGTAAAACCTATATGAATACGCAGCGGGTGAAAAGAAGTTATACTAAAGTTGGTGAAGGATCAGACGCTCTGTATGCACGTATATGCACATATTTACGTCTCACTCTCCATACTTTGTAGGCGTGTGAAGGAAGTGACATGTTTCTTTCTGGCTCAGACTGTGACAGCGCCATAACAGAACTGTAACACTGTGAACTCTCGCCCTCTTTCTGTCTGGTTCACAGATGGACCTGTAGCTAACCGGAGACAGGAGACACAGCTGTAACAGCCTTGTGAGAGCATCAGAGCAAACACTGTACTGTCACACGCTTGTGAAAGGTGCAGAACAAACAGAGGTTGTACCAAGTACAAGGGAGAAGCCAGGAGTTGGTCGTCCGGCTGAAGGCGGTCTCGGGTCCGCG
>NW_011221163.1:0-427 GCF_000146605.3 Meleagris gallopavo | reverse complement strand
CTATGGTGAACATTCTTATACTGGCTTTTCTGAAGTTACATTTCACTTTCGTAACAAGAAAAAAAACAAAAACCTACCAACTTTATTTAATATTTATCATCTCATCTCATTACTTCTTGCTTTGAATAAAAGGTATGAAACGTTTTAGAGGCTCTATTGCAACACGCTTATATGCCCAGCTTAAAGAACCTGAAGTAACTGTGAAGCTTGAATTTTAAAAAAAATTCTCTATAAAAGTTATATTCCAATAGTAATTGCTGATGAAATTGCTTATTCCAAGAAAACTGGGATTTAACTATATTGCTGGCACTCATGACTTCCTGAAAAACCTTACAGAAGAACAATTCAGAGGAAACCAGTCTCTAAGCATGCTCTTAGATAATCTATTTTGAAACAGCTATTTAAATTCAAACAGAAAAACTCAGAA
>NW_011221162.1:0-491 GCF_000146605.3 Meleagris gallopavo | reverse complement strand
AGCAGCAGAAAATCTTGCTGAAGCTGTGTGGAGTTGAGGAGGTACAAGGCTATCAGGACAAAAGCCCAGCCCACTGGGCCCATGAGGTTTTGGCCGCACCTTTGCTGGAACAGAACCTACAGGTAATTGAAGGCATTTGCAGCCCCCGCTGGCATTCAGCTAGGTTTATTTTACATAATGAGTCTGTGCAGACCGGAGCACAGTTACTTTGGGGTCACTTCAGAAACATGGACAGGTTGCAGTTTTGGGCTCATCGGTTCCTGCCAATTCCTCGGGCTCTTCTGCACCTGAACAGCTCAGTTCTGCCAGGCTCTTCCAGCTGGGCCTCAGTTTCTTAGACTGACAGCATTTTCCTATGGACAGAAATTACTGAATATAATTTTGGGAACAGTTGTTTTTTTTCTTTTCTGCATTGTCTTTCCCTGTGTTACATGGACATATGGCTCGTTTTTCCCTTTCAGTCGTGCTGCAGAGCACCTGCTCTGAATCAG
>NW_011221161.1:0-431 GCF_000146605.3 Meleagris gallopavo | reverse complement strand
GTTTGTTGAAAGGTACAAGTAAGACCTGAGTAAGGATGACTGCTTAGCATGTTAATATTTATGTGAATTCAAGATACCTGTGATTATCTACATAAAGAACATTTTAGCACTGAATAATCTATAAAGATTATTTTAACGATATCTATTTAATTTTTACTTATTTTTTCCTTTAGCAAAGAATCAAACAAAAGAAATTATGTACTCAAATCAGTGGGAATATGTGAATACAGACATTCACAATGACAATTTACAGTGCTCAGTTCATCTTAGTAGGCTAATTGCTTGAAGAGGATCAAAGTGACAGAGGCCATAGTGTTCTTTTTTTCCCATCAGACAAACATTTTAGTTTATGAACATGACTACACCACTTAAGCCTTTATTCTCTGTAGGCTGGACTATTATAAAATGTGATCTGTAGAGCTAGACTTTGA
>NW_011221160.1:0-590 GCF_000146605.3 Meleagris gallopavo | reverse complement strand
ACAGTCTTAGATCATACTTGTAGGTCATTTTTACTAAACTCAACTCTACAAACAACATAGAAAGGAAGAGGAGACAGCCATGCATACTTCATTTCTGACAAACTCAAGGCGTAGGGGTTATGTCTTGGGTAGTACATACCAGATCACAATATGTGTTATAGCATCTGTTTTCACACAAGTTTTTCACTTACTGAAGAACTCATTTCCCTGCATGTTAATTCCAGTGCAGTGAACTCCAGGAACTACCTACCAAGAGATACAGTTCCAATGTGAATGCACAATAGCGTGGGTTGCTTTGGACTTGACTTGGTTGCTCTTGACGTAAATGTCAAACTGAAGCACAACCTCTCTTCTTGAATTTCAGGAACCAAGAGTTATACAGCCTGACAGCTGGCAGTCTGATTCACTGTCTCAAAAGTTGTTGTGAAGTGGTGGCTTTTATTTCCTTTTTTCTTTTCTTCATTTAACTGCTGTCTCGCATCTTTTCTTATCTATATGGTATTTTGTCATTTGAAAACTGAATGACACATTAATTCAAGCACTAATGGGAAACTTCAACTTGAAATCTAGTCAATTTAAAGGAAGTTAAA
>NW_011221159.1:0-547 GCF_000146605.3 Meleagris gallopavo | reverse complement strand
ATTTTTAACTGCGATATGGACAGTGGTATCCTGTTGGCCGATTTTAACTCTCTTGTAAATATCGATTTGAAATGTAATTAATGTTTTTGCAAAAGTGGTTAGTCCTCATTTACAGAGACTGTAAATGTAATGCTTCCAGTATGGAAGTGTAGCTTGATATATTGCTCTCACTATGGAGGAGCTCGTGTTTAGAATACCAAAGTGAAGAATGATGTCTATAAACATAGAATTGTCTTTTTCCTTTTTTTTTTCCCTACCCCAGTTACTTGAGTATAGTAAAGATGTTAAAATCCCCATGATATTATGTGGGCTATTGCAGCTTGTTTTTCACAATACTATCTGTATCATATTTTATTCTTTTAACCTATGTTTGTGCGTGTCAGATTTAAAATCATTTAAAATGTCTGTATTTTGTATTTAAGACTACAGACAACTGGTGGGTTAGTTTACTATGGAAAAGTTAACCAGCAGTTATTTAATAGAGTATTACAAACTGAGAAAGTAAGAGAATGAGGAAAATGGTGTTCACGTTCCTATACCCCTGCAG
>NW_011221158.1:0-459 GCF_000146605.3 Meleagris gallopavo | reverse complement strand
GATTATACAGATGTGAGGTCTACAATTCAACATTGTAGCTAACAAGAATTAATATGCTCTTACAAAGAATTTAATTGGAAAATACTACATACAAAAACAATGTTAAGATATAATATATCTTATATATAATAATAGTGCAATATAAACAATTCAAAAAAAAAGAGAAAAATGATATTGATTGCTTTGAGAGATTTTCAAGAAGAAAATTTTCAGAATATTGGAAAATGTGTTTTTAGAAAAAATCATTCGTTGAATGGATGTTTTAGAGCTGACTATCTCCTACGTATTTTGAGCAAACTCATACTCTGAAATCCATTATTCAAGAAGTCTTTGCATTGCTTGTAGGATAGCAGTGCTTGAGTTTTGTTTGTTTGTTTGTTTTAATGATATCAATTTATTTATTATTTTTTGTGATACATACAAAAGACTCACAACACACAAGCACATATGTTTATATTT
>NW_011221157.1:0-532 GCF_000146605.3 Meleagris gallopavo | reverse complement strand
AAACACATAGAATCATTGAATGGTTGGATTAGAAGGGACCTTAAAGCCCATCCCAATTCCACCCCCTGCCGTGGGCTGGGTGCCCCAACCAGCGCAGGCTGCCCAGAGCCCCATCCATGGCCTTGGGCACCTCCAGGGATGGGGCACCCACAATCTCTTCAGGCAACCTATTCCAGTGACTCACTGCCCTCTGAGTAAAGAATTTCTTCCTAACATCTAATCTAAATTTCCTCCCTTTTAGTTTAAAGCCATTCCCCCTTTTCCTGTCACTGTCTGCCTCTGTTAAAAGTTTGTCCTCCAACAGGGATGAGTTTGAGCAGACTGTCACCCAGTGAACAAAGCCCTCCCACAAAGCAGCACCAAATCTGAGAAGAAAGAATGGATCTGGGTGTCAGTTTTCCAGGACTGAGGAGTAAAAAGGTTGAGGAGGATTTGTGCCCAGCCCTTTTTGAGTTGATTTTCTGCCCACAATAGGAAGGAGACATGTCTAGTGTCAACTTTGCTCATAGCAGAGCATCCTGGCCTGGGATTC
>NW_011221156.1:0-389 GCF_000146605.3 Meleagris gallopavo | reverse complement strand
AAGTGCTTTATTTTGCACTATTTCTCTTTAGAGGTCCCAGTGACATGCATTCTGTATGGTATAACCAGGCTGTGAGTGAGTACTTGCTTACATGAACTCAGTATTTCTGTCCACATAATGAACATCTGGTGACAAGACGCTCAGAGCAACAACAACACAAAAAAAAGAAGAAAAAAAAAAGAAGAGGAGAAAGAAAAGCAAAAGGCAGTAAAATCTTTTGCATGCCTGCTACTTTTATGGCTCAAAATATTTTTCCTTCAATCAGTGCATCTAGGGAAACTTTTGATGTAACAATCAATTTTTAACAAGGAAAAAAATCTGAACTCATAAATATTGTATATATTAATTGTGAAGCTTAATGGAACATTTTGTGTTTCTGAACAACTCGT
>NW_011221155.1:0-559 GCF_000146605.3 Meleagris gallopavo | reverse complement strand
TGATTCTGGCCTCCTCTTCTGGGCAGACGTGCTTGAAGTGCTTGAAGAGATGCTTCAAATGGCCTCAAATGCTTCAAATGCTTGTGAGCCAAGACTTTGAGCATATTGATGGATATGATGAAGGTTTTAATACTGAGATGCTTTAGGTATTTTGTAATTTTTCTTATGATCCGAGATCAGAAACTCAGGTAGTCTCTTGCCTGTCAGATAATCCCCTCTTCCTGCTGAAGCTTATCAGGGATTTCTTAGGTGACGACTGAGAGAAATAAAATTCCTCAAAGGCTAAGCAGAGATAAGCCTTGTTGCTCATCTTGTGTTTGACTGTCCCACCTGGTTGTGTGTGACACTGTACGCCATGAGATATGAATTAGAAAAAAGTTATCATGAAGTTTGTCAAAAAACATTGCTTCATTCAAGTCTGGACTTACGGGCAGTGACAGGTGAGAGGACGAGGGAAAATGGCCTCGAGTTGTGCCAGGGGAGGGTTAGGCTGGATATCAGGAGACACTTCTCTACAGAAAGGGCTGCTAAGCACTGCAATGGGCTGCACAGGGAGGTG
>NW_011221154.1:0-550 GCF_000146605.3 Meleagris gallopavo | reverse complement strand
CAGCACTGTCTACAAAGAACGGATTTGTATTCCTCTCCAAGCCACAAAATGTAGAAGGTTCAGAGCTGCTTTTTTCCCCCCAATTTTTTCTTTTTTTTAAACGTAAACCTTAAACTTTGCAGAATTAGAAAAAGCTCCTTCTAGCTGCTGCCAATAATAAACTCTTAAAGGAATACACACAGATTTCTACTGTAGTATCAACTTAAATTTCTCAATTGATTTGTAATTGTTCAACATTACATGATTATAATCAACATTTTATAGAACTACTTAGGAAAATATTTTGGTTTAAAACCAAAGATTTCTCATTGTCATTTAAGTAGTACAGAGTCTATTCCAGGCTGACAGTAGGAAGTAAAATTGGGCATAAGGCATTCCAAACACTGTCTATCTAGAAATTGTGATTTACAGACATATGAGCTTCAATAGTTAAGGGAATAAATCATAAAATACTCTATTTGGAGAACAAAAAATCAATTTCACATTACTAGTCAAACTAGTGGTTGGAAGAAGCCCAAAAATATATAATCTCCTTTGCAAATACATTGAC
>NW_011221153.1:0-546 GCF_000146605.3 Meleagris gallopavo | reverse complement strand
ACTAAAGGAAAGTCTCCCATTCCCCAGACCCTCTCCCTAACCTCCAAGGTGTGGGAAACCTGAGGGAGAGCCTTTTCACTGAAGACAGAAGTAAAGAAGGCATTCAGTATCTCTGCCTTCTCAGCATCCCCCGTTACCAGAACCTCCCCCTCACTTAGTAAGGGGCCCACATTCTCTCTAGTTTTCCTTTTGCTGTTAACATACTTGAAGAAGCCTTTTTATTATTCTTTATCACTTGAGCCAGATTCAATTCCAGGCGGGCTTTAGCCTTCCTCATTGCATCCCTGCAATGAGGCCCTGACTACATTCCTATATTCTTCCCAAGTGGTCAGACCCTTTTTCCACATTTCATGGACCTTCTTCTTTCCTTTGAGGTTGCGCATGAACTCCTTGCTCATCCACACAGGTCTCCTGCCACCTTTTCCCGATTTCTTGCTCACAGGGACGCACCGATCCTGAGCTTGGAAGAAGAGCTGTTTAAATGCTGACCAGCTTTCAGAGGCCCCCTTACATTCTAATACCCTAGCCCATGGAATAGCTCTAAGT
>NW_011221152.1:0-583 GCF_000146605.3 Meleagris gallopavo | reverse complement strand
TGAAGCCTCCTGCACTACAGGAGGGTTATATGGAGAGGTAGATTCTCCACGGGGATCCCACCGATTAACTCTCTTTTTCCTAATTTCCCTCCTCCTCCTGATCCGAATCTTTCTTTGCTAGTAATAGGCTGACCCCTCGTGACCAGCAAGCAGCATACTCTATCTCTTCCTCCGACAAGGGGATTTTATCTTTTACATATGTAGTCAAAATCTGACAGACCCCATCTTCATCAGATCCATATTTTTGGCCAAAATACTCATTTTCCTTGTAAAGGCTCTCTAGGCCAAATTTGGGTACAGTATTTAAACATCTCCTTCCTGTCCTTGTCCCTAGTCTTAGGGTTGCTTTTCCAATTTTGAAGCATTTCTCCCAAGGGGCTATTTCTAGGCACCTTTTCGAGGACCTTTTTCCCCTGCTCTCGGGAACTCCTATTACCATCCCTCCAGAATGCTACCGTGAACTCCCCAGCTCACAGGTTACCGCACCCTGATTCTCGGATTTTGGGCCCAATCCCTCAGCACTACTATACTCCTATCTCTCGGATCAATAGGGGTGCACTGCTGGCACGTCGTCAAGCGCACA
>NW_011221151.1:0-557 GCF_000146605.3 Meleagris gallopavo | reverse complement strand
TTTCTCCACTGAAGGAGAGGAGCAGAGGTTGCAATCTATTTTTATCCATCATTGTGGTTATTTACTTCCATAGTTGTATTTTTCTCTTTCAGTTGCTTGCATATTTCCCATAAATGAAGATTAAGTTTTCTGTCAATTCATTGGTTAGTTTTTGGTGTTTGGGTTTTTTGTTTGTTTGTTTGGGGTTGTTTTTTTTTGTACTCCAACCTCAAATAAAGCTATGAACATCTCCGTTTGGGTATCCTTTCTCTTTTGTATTTTATACACAGGGCACAATCTCCTGTCTTTCTTTTCGACTTGGTATTCACTTAATTGCCTCAACATTAAAATTACATCATGGACCAGTTTCCACTAGGGCAACTCCTGCAAGTGATAAAATGACTCACTCCTCTTTAGTTTTAAAGGTGTCTCTGCTAACAATCCAGATTGTATTCCTGATGTAAATAACCCTAAGTTGGTGCTAGGCAGGGCTGTAGACACTCAGTTGAATAGCCAATTGTCTCAAATATTGTCCCCTTCCATCTACATGTTTCAAGGTCACGTCTTTATCATCCCAG
>NW_011221150.1:0-341 GCF_000146605.3 Meleagris gallopavo | reverse complement strand
CGCTGTTCATTATGCAAAATCAATTATTTTAAGAATTGCTATTGTAAATATCTTTGTGAATATTTTTAGTATCGTCTTTGATAATATTCAACATTTTCATGATCTGATTATACTTTTGCTGGTGTTTTTAAATACCTTGTCTGAAAAAAAATATATGGGTCCTTTTTTTAACAAAAAAAAAAAAAAACACAAAACATTGAGGGTTCTTTAACAGAATAAGGGAGGTTTTTTTTCTTCCCCCTCCCCGCCCTCCCCACTCTCCCCCCCAACCTCTTTTCTTTTGAAAAAATTAGCCCAAACTTCATATCCATTTACCTGATGAATGAATTGATATGTCAGAC
>NW_011221149.1:0-384 GCF_000146605.3 Meleagris gallopavo | reverse complement strand
ACGTCAGAAGCTATGGCATGCGGGACAAAAGGCAATGTGGCAGCTGCTAAGCATGGGGACTGCCCATACAGCTACCTGACATCATCCAGGCATGCCGGGATTGTGACGCTTGCTCAAAGATGAGACCGAGACCACTGCCCGAAACAACAGCCCATCTTGCTAGAGGACATAATCCTCTCCAGCGATGGCAGGTCGATTACATCGGGCCCCTTCCTCGGTCTGAGGGGGCGAGATATGCCCTGACCTGCGTCGACACTGCAAGTGGGCTACTGCAGGCTTATCCAGTACCGAAAGCAATCCAGGCATATACCATCAAGGCACTCACCAAACTGATGTCTGCCTACGGGACACCTCAAGTCATCGAGAGCGACCAAGGAACTCATT
>NW_011221148.1:0-326 GCF_000146605.3 Meleagris gallopavo | reverse complement strand
TTCTTTGTATTGAATACGTTGATGTGTAGAGGTGTGCCTTGACCTAGTGATTTCTGTCTTCTATTTCGGCTCTTGTTGTATAGTTTTTGGAGACGTCTCAGACCGACCGTTAGCAATATTCACTCCTCTTTTGACTGGCATGCTATGTTGATCCCTGTGTTTGTGTTTGTTCTTGCTTGAGGTCCCGTCAACTTGGTTCGGTTTCTCTTGTGCTCAGTTGGTTTCACCAACTTTCTTGCTTTGTTCCGTGTTTCCTGTTGCAGAAATTGCTCTCTTGCTTGAAGGGGAGGAGCTGCTTGCTGCAGTCTATTATTTGTTCCTCTGCT
>NW_011221147.1:0-463 GCF_000146605.3 Meleagris gallopavo | reverse complement strand
ATGTGGTGGTTAAGCACTGGTAATTAAGGGTTTGAATGAGGGCTTGACAGTGCATTTTCCCATAATTGAAATTCCTCTGCAAATACCATAGTGTTTGCAATCCAGCACACAGCCATAAGCTTTGTCTGTGGTTTGTTTTTTGTTGTTGCTGGTTTTTGTTTTTTTTTGGTATAGCAATATGTATATAAGGTAGGTTACCATGAAGGGCTGCCTTGTATCAACCTCCTGCTGAATCCCTAAAATGTCTAATAACTCATTACTGTGTTCATCTGTATGGTTCAGTATTAATAAGGTAGTTTGAGAGAGAACTGTGCTGTGGGTCTGACACCCAAACATTGATTTCGTTTGCATGGGAAGGACAGATGATTCACATTTAGCTCTAAGTCTCTGGCTCTGACACTCCTGAGGGCTGCGGGCAGAACTTTTGTTAGAGAAACACAATTTTTAACAGAAGGTACATTTA
>NW_011221146.1:0-314 GCF_000146605.3 Meleagris gallopavo | reverse complement strand
GGTCAAGGAAGGCCAATGTTTTATCACTTGCAATGTGTCCTGCCTTTATCTTTAGCTGCACAGAGACTGTTTTGTATCTAAAACCAGCCTGCAAAACATCAAGGCAAGCCTCAGACTGCAAAATATCCTGACTGAGTCAGGATGTTTTTATTTCATCTACCTCCAGTTCTGCACCAAAGCAGTGTCTAGAATATTGCTGTTGAAATTTTTAAGATCTCTCCCCACATCCATTTAATAAAACTTAAAATAATAATAATAATAATAAATAAATAAATAAAAATAAAAAAAATCCCACAAAAACTGAATCATGCCCC
>NW_011221145.1:0-392 GCF_000146605.3 Meleagris gallopavo | reverse complement strand
AAGGATGAGCAAGTATGGAATATATGCTTTACAAGGAGTGAAAAAGCCAATCAGAAGTTTTCAGCCCAGGAAAAAATTACTGGGTGAAAGACATGGGGATAGAGGGATATTGGGCAGAAATAAGTATGACTTTTACAATTTTTCAGGTAGACTGTAAATATAAAATAAGGAGATGAAGATTGAGCAAAACATTTTTCTTATTTCTGTTATTTTCTATCTTTCCTTTTCTTAATTAAGACTTGTCTTTGAAGAAAACTATCTGTAGTGAAAAACCTGTAGATGTCAACCAAAACAAAATGTATTTTTTTTTTTTTAAACTTGCAGAGGTCAGGGTTGTTTCCTACCTTAGGAAACTGTGGTAGAAGAAGAGGGGAAAATGAAACAGAAGAACA
>NW_011221144.1:0-318 GCF_000146605.3 Meleagris gallopavo | reverse complement strand
TTATTTAAAATCAGAGACTGAGAATTAAAAAAAAAGGTAACTCAGGACACATTTTAACATATTGTAATGTCTTTACTAAAGATACAGAACTTATTCTAGAGAATTTCTGTATCGCTAATGTATTTTTCTAACTTAGTTTTTTTTTTTATTTTTTACCTTCAGCTGAATCTTTTTCTGCAGTTCTTCCATGGCTTCTTGTTGAGCTGCAGTTAGAGCTGCCAATCTCTCTTCTCGATCTCTAACAAGAAAATGATAAATGCAGAGGGAAACTTTTAGTAATATTGTGAGGCTGAGAAATAATATTAATGTCATCTTTTG
>NW_011221143.1:0-328 GCF_000146605.3 Meleagris gallopavo | reverse complement strand
CCCTGTGTGCCTTGGTTTCTGAGCTCTAATGGTTTCCACTGGCTGTGAAATATTCCGCTGCATTTAGAGAAATAGATCTAGCTTTTTTAATTGACCCTATTCACTTTGGCTATAACTGCATTGATTTTAGCAGAGGAAAGATCTAGTGGTTTATATTGTACTTCTCTAACAGTTTTCATTTTTTGTCAGATAAGACTTTGTTTCTCTTCTTGAAAGAGTGCCTAGCCCCTTGGAAAGGATGGTACTTCGAAGTCTGATTTGTAAACAATTTGTGTATGTGTGTCTCTTTTACTCCTTTCAATATTTACTTATATACAAGAGTGGAAGA
>NW_011221142.1:0-532 GCF_000146605.3 Meleagris gallopavo | reverse complement strand
ACTCATCTAAAGTAAATAAAGATCAAGGCGTTGGTGGAATATAAATGGAAAATGAACGCTATACGTAACGCTCCCATTATTAGAACATATTGTAAAATTTGAACAATAAACAACATACGTGGTGAGAAACTAATTTAGTTTCATTATATATCACTAACTATAAAAGCTTAACAATTTATGATTCTAATTAAATATACTATTTCTTCCTGATAGCAGGAAAGCATCTATTTTCAAAATGCGTTAGAGAGACAAAACAGATTCCTAGCTATTTTCTCCTGCGTTGTTCATTTGGCTGGATTATTATTGCTTTTAAATTTCTGTTACAGTTATTACATATTTCCATGTCAGATGAAGACTGTCTGTCACTGACCTGAAGAAATAGGACTGTGTGCTGGAGAGCAAGCAGGAGGAGAGGCAGCAGGGTTTGTCTGAGCACAGTGCTGCTCTCACTGCCTGCATGGCCGTTTTTTTTCATTTCCACAGCACATGCCTCAGTTTCACCGGCACACGGGTTGGGCCCCAGTGAAGTACA
>NW_011221141.1:0-531 GCF_000146605.3 Meleagris gallopavo | reverse complement strand
AGAGTAGCTGTTGTCCTGGTAGACCGTTACTTACTTCAGTAGAGTTATTATTGTAATGACAGAGATGTATATCAGGTCTATTTCTATATGCAGTTGTATTCAAAAGCATGTAATTCAGATTCAGTTATCTTTATATCTACAGTAAATGTTCTAAGTGTGTTTCTGGCAGTAGGTCATTCTAGCTTGATGTAGTTCATTCTGGTCTGCGATGTGTTGGGTTTTTGTCTTGTGTTTGTTTGTGGGAAAGTAAAAAATGGTTGCTGATTTTATTCTCAAGTTCACACAGTTATTTCCATAGACTCAGACAGGTCTTTGTGAGAAGGGGGTGTTGTGAAAGGTGTTTATACCTTGGAAATCATCTTTATCCTTTTTCACGGAAATGTACTATCAGTAAGGTCGGAATATCTGTGTTATTACTAGAAATCGCATAAGAATTCATTGCTTAAATACTTAATTAAATTATTTTAATTTTAATTTAAATTAAAGTTATTGGACATTTGCAGTAAATATTGAGTTAGATTTCCATATATT
>NW_011221140.1:0-411 GCF_000146605.3 Meleagris gallopavo | reverse complement strand
ATCGAAGATCATAAGAACAAGTAGTGGATCAACACGGGAGAATACAGTCTGCGCAATCAACAAGGTAACTTTTGTTTTTTGGGTATATGAAAAAAGGAACTCGGGATTTTACAGACCTATCAAAAATTTGAGATTACACTGTGTTCAGTATTTTTATTCGGTTTTGAAAGATGGGTATACTCAATACTTTAGAGCATTCCAGTAAACATTGCAACAACTTTTTTTTTTTTTTTTCGTTATTATTATCTTATAACACAGTCAGTCATAGAAAACAGTAATCTAGATGAGCAGGTACAATGGAGGAGGTAGGCAGAGTTCAAAAATTACTTTTCCTTTCCTACAGAGTTGTGCTTTTCAAACAGTAGTCTCAGAACACAGGACTACTCTAGTCAGTTCTCAGGATCAATAAAT
>NW_011221139.1:0-460 GCF_000146605.3 Meleagris gallopavo | reverse complement strand
ACACCAGGTCGCACAGGTAGGCGTCCAGGCGAGACTTGAATATCTCCAGAGAAGGAGACTCCACAACCTCCCTGGGCAGCCTGTTCCAGTGCTCCGTCACCCTCACCGTGAAGAAGTTCTTACGCACATTCGTGCGAAACTTCCTATGCTGCAGCTTATGTCCGTTTCCCCTCGTCCTGTCTCCACGTACCACTGAAAAGAAGACTGGCCTCACCACTATGGCCGCCACACCTCAGATATTTATTAAACCTGGATCAGGTCCCCTCTCAGTCTTCTTTTCTCAAGGCTAAACAGACCCAGTTCACTTAGCCTTTCTTCATAGGGGAGATGCTCCAGGCCCTTCACCATCTTTGTGGCCCTCCGCTGGACTCTTTCCAAGAGATCCCTGTCTTTTTTGTACTGGGGAGCCCAGAACTGGACACAGTACTCCAGATGAGGCCTTACCAGGGCAGAGTAGAGG
>NW_011221138.1:0-489 GCF_000146605.3 Meleagris gallopavo | reverse complement strand
TGAATGCTTTGAAGAAACATAGCAGACAATAAAAACTAAGAGGTGTACGGCCTTGGAGGTCTGGTCATTGAAGCTCTACGTGCGGTCACTTGGAATTCTGTACAGTACAAAAGCAAAATACACAATGACTGGTTATCAAAGTTCACCTGGAAGTTTCTTGGCTCTATTCAGAAATGTTCAATGCACATTTTTGTGCAAGTAAAGAAATTTTCTGTTCATCTGCATGATGCTCTAATACTTCATATGCATGAAATCTACTTTTGCACTAAAAAACACTCCACTTGTAGGCGTATGTGTATATGTGCTTTCATTTTTTCATATATGTCACTGCTCATTTAATGTGTCTTGTCGAAAAATGACAGCACTACCTGGATAAAATTCCTGGTACTTTCAGCCGTTACTTTGTAATTCAGAAGGAAATATTTTATTTTAAAAACATGATAAGCAAAAAAACAAAGAAAAACAAACAAACAAACAAAAACTCGAACC
>NW_011221137.1:0-312 GCF_000146605.3 Meleagris gallopavo | reverse complement strand
CCATATATTGTTGAGAGGTTAACGTGCAGATGTGGCCCAGATCCTTCACTTTGCCTACAAAGGGGGAACTTTGTGTTGCTCAGGCAGAAGGGCTCGTGGGGGACAAGGAAGTAATTGGCTGTGATTGAGAATTTTGTTTAAAAGTTGAAAAGGGGCTTTTGGCTTTATTTTCTTCTTTGCCATTATTTGAAATAAACCCAAGGCTTTTTTTCTTTTTTTTCAGAAGAGTACAAAAAGGGCAGAGGATGCTAGAAACATTAAATGCATCATTGGCTGATTCTTGACCCACTGGTTTCAGGACCGATATAAACT
>NW_011221136.1:0-412 GCF_000146605.3 Meleagris gallopavo | reverse complement strand
TTACCAGGGCAGAGTAGACGGGGGAGGATCACCTCCCTCGACCTGCTGGACACGCTCTTTTTAATGCACCCCAGAATGCCATTGGCCTTTTTGGCCACAAGGGCACACTGTTGGCTCATGGCCAACCTGTCGTCCACCAGGACGCCCCAGGTCCCTCTCTGCAAAGCTCCTCTCCAGCAGCTCATCCTCCAGCCTATATTGCTGCATGCACCAACCACTATGAAGAAAGGTTGAGGGAACTGGTCTTGTTTAGCTTAGAGAAGAGAAGGCTCCGAGGAGACCTCACTGGGGCCTTTCAGTACTTTAAGTGAGCGTATAAACAGGAGGGGCAACAGAGAGTGGAAGGTGATAGGACAAGGGGGAATAGTTTTAGACTGAGACGGGGGGAAGTTTTAGTTTAGATATTAGGAGG
>NW_011221135.1:0-376 GCF_000146605.3 Meleagris gallopavo | reverse complement strand
GCACAAGTCTTGACCCTTTACTGTTTCTTTAGAAATTCATTTTGCAATAAAAATGCAGATTTTTTTTTTTTACTAAATTATAAAACAGAAAAAAAAAAATAAAAAAAAATACCAGTGGTATAAGCTACTACTCTACCAAAATAGCTCAAGCCGTTCATATCATAGAAGTAATATGAAGAGCACCTTGAGTGTTCAGAAGCAATTATGACAGTGATAACTGCAGATGAAATGAAGCAAAATGTGAAAAATTTATCTTCATGTACACTTTTCTACGTAACAGAATGGCCTCCATTTATCTTACTTCTTTTTCATTAGACTGATTAGTTAACTGGCTTCAGAAGCAAAATATGAATGAGCTGACAAATTGTTCCCTTTG
>NW_011221134.1:0-503 GCF_000146605.3 Meleagris gallopavo | reverse complement strand
GTCCAGGCGAGACTTGAATATCTCCAGAGAAGGAGACTCCACAACCTCCCTGGGCAGCCTGTTCCAGTGCTCCGTCACCCTCACCGTGAAGAAGTTCTTACGCACATTCGTGCGAAACTTCCTATGCTGCAGCTGATGCCGTTTCCCCTCGTCCTGTCTCCACGTACCACTGAAAAGAGACTGGCCTCACCGCTATGTCTGCCACACCTCAGGTATTTATAAACCTGGATCAGGTCCCCTCTCAGTCGTCTCTTCTCAAGGCTAAACAGACCCAGTTCACTCAGCCTTTCTTCACAGTGGAGATGCTCCAGGCCCTTCACCATCTTTGTGGCCCTCCGCTGGACTCTTTCCAAGAGATCCCTGTCTTTTTTGTACTGGGGAGCTCAGAACTGGACACAGTACTCCAGATGAGGCCTTACCAGGGCAGAGTAGAGGGGGAGGATCACCTCCCTCGACCTGCTGGACACGCTCTTCTTAATGCACCCCAGAATGCCATTGGCCTT
>NW_011221133.1:0-399 GCF_000146605.3 Meleagris gallopavo | reverse complement strand
TTTTTTTTTTTTTTTTAAAGTCATGAATGAGGCAGCCAACAACAGTTTCTAAAACAACTGAAAATTCTCATTATTACTGTAGAACTGAAGAAATTTCTACAGTCAACCATAGAAGACTCATGAAGATGTATTGGCAAGAAGCCTTTCCCTTGACCTGCTATATGTGTTGTACCTGATCTTGTATTAATATTTAGAGGATGGAGTAAAGGCTACTACCAGTGAGTTTGGACTGCCACCAGCAAACACCACCAGATCCTAAGTAATGCTTTAAAACATACTAATTAAAACATAGTAGCTAACATATTATAAAATAGTATTCTGACACTCTTTTTAAGTCACATATCTGGTAATATCCTGATCCAACCGAAGTTCAGTAAGGGCTCCCAAAATTGCATTAGT
>NW_011221132.1:0-407 GCF_000146605.3 Meleagris gallopavo | reverse complement strand
TAAATTTACCTGCTTAAAACCTCTTTGATTGTCATCATACATTTTTCAGGTATTTCTAGAAACATCAACGTGTTTTATTGCACACTTGCTAGTAACAGGCATAACTGTCTCTGAAACTTGACGTCTCTTTGACCTTCAAATCATTTCCATGGAACAGGTTTGAATTCCGTCATATGGCTAATCAATTGATTGCTTCTATGCTTCCTCAACAGTCAGAAATCTTGATATGTCAGATACTTTTTGTACAGTTTTCTAGAGCTGCTGTATTCAAGATACAACAAATTGAAGCATGGTTATTCAAGAAAGGGTTCAGCATTTCCTAAAATGTCTTATCAAAGAAAAAAAAAAAACCTAGAAAAAGAAGTTGTGTCTTATCTATGCCCAAAAAAATTAACATCCTTTTTTTT
>NW_011221131.1:0-400 GCF_000146605.3 Meleagris gallopavo | reverse complement strand
ATACCTTTTTCAGTTGTATCCCACTTTTTCACAGGCTTCAGATTGCTTTGAAGGGATATCTTTCCTTCATGCTCTAACTAACACTTGTTCCCAGAGGGAGGCAGCTCCATCCAAACATCTACTTATCCCTCTGTCAATAGATGAGTCTTCAGCAATGCCTCCTAGATGGCAAGCTTCGTTACCATTTAGAGACAAGCTGTTGACCTCACTGTGCCAACAGTGAAGTAAGCAGAAAATCAGACTTTTGTTCAGGTGTCATGTAGACTCCTTTCTTGAGCCTTGGAATGCTGTCAACTTCAGAGGTTGACGAGCAGTGATAATAGAAACTCCCTCTTCATCACTCTCCTTTCCATGTCTCTTAGTTTTCCTGTTGCCTTTCTTGATGCTTATGGTTCTGAGG
>NW_011221130.1:0-548 GCF_000146605.3 Meleagris gallopavo | reverse complement strand
AACTACGATAGCCTTCCGTCTGAGTAGGAATGAGCAGTACCTCCTACCAGCATTGCCTGCGCTGGGGCCAGCACACCTCACCGAGCACGTGGTGCTGCCTGCTGTATATGCCTGCACTACATTTCCAAAGAAATCAGGAACAATTCTGGGTGCTGTTTTGGGTACAGGTCATATTGACAAGTTACTAAAGTACCCAAATTTAATTTAAAAAGAAAAAAAAAGAAAAGAAAGAAAAAAAAGTAGAAGGGTATTATAATGAATTGAAATTAAATGGATTTCAAAGATAACCTAGGTCCACATTTAAAAACATGTAAAAGCCCAAGCCATAGGGAACCCAGAACCACTTTCTGACATCTGGAAATGCAAGGTTCGTTTAAGTATTATAATGAATATATTTTTGGTTTGGAAACTTGGCTTTCCACATAGTCGCTGGGACAAGAAAAAGAATCATACATCGATTGACTATATACAGCATCTTCTAACGTAGTCTGTCTAGAAAATTAGCATTCCTTCAATTTTCATACTCTATTCTCTTTATTTGCACTGTC
>NW_011221129.1:0-489 GCF_000146605.3 Meleagris gallopavo | reverse complement strand
CATCTTCATCATGTCAGATTATTTTCTTCTATTCAAACAAAACCTATCTGTAATTATATATTGCTAGAAAGGTAAGAGTACAATCCAAAGAAATAAACAAATCTTAAACAAGAGAACTACTCACATTCTATAAGATTATTTTGCAGTGGTGTTCCTGTCAGAATTATTCTTCTCCTAGAACGAATTGAATTCATTGCCTTAGAAACAGCAGATGCTTCATTTTTTAATATGTGCCCTTCGTCACAAACAACAAAGTCAGGGCCTAGGAAGAAATAAGAACATTAGATCCTTTATATCTCTTATAACCTCAAAGAAACTGGCAGCCTAAAGAAGCTGTATTTTTTCTTATTAATGTTTATTATTGTTTTTGTTTTTTAAAGTCATCATTTAGTTCCTTTTTATCCTTTACACAGGCATTCCCAGAAACCAATCTGGTAAACTGCAGACTGTTACTTGTAAAATCTTCAGGGAAGGATTAAATACGGCTTT
>NW_011221128.1:0-435 GCF_000146605.3 Meleagris gallopavo | reverse complement strand
TGATCTTTTCCCTCTTGTCGTTAGCAGGGATGATGATAAGTTGTGAAAGTGCAATGTCTGTGATAATCTGCTGCAAAACAAAAATGTCTTGTATAGATTTCTTGACAGAAGTATATCACAGATACAATACACATTGCTAAATTTGTATAATACCAAGTTCTGCTGCTTACATTCTGATTAACACTAGTAATTTAATGTTAGCAGAAACAGGACTCCTAACAGAAGTGCTTTAATTATACTTGTGACACCAGGGTTGTTCATATGGTTTACTGTCTCTTTTAAAAGAAAAAATAAATTTTATTGTGATTAGGCAAACACCTACTATTCACACTAAATCTTACATTCTAGAAAATAATTATTTTCCTGACTCTAAAAATTCTGCCTTTTGACCATGGTTGGTTTATTTATATGTATTATTGTGCACTCACATTAGTT
>NW_011221127.1:0-489 GCF_000146605.3 Meleagris gallopavo | reverse complement strand
GCCTTGACCTGGAGAGATACAGCGACCAGATGGCTTATGGCATATGTACATATTTTGTTAATATTTTCCTGGGTGCCTTGTCTGATTTTCTAAAAGATTGGGCTGACTGTGAACCACTGTGGGTGGGAATTACCTTAAAAGAAAATGTATGCAGGAGCTGCCATTGTGTTTCTCAGCATCTTTATGGTTTGTTTTTTTTTTTCTCTGGGGGAAGGAGAGGAATTTGGCACAAACAAAACAGGATATTAATAAGTATAAGTATAAGATGTCTCCATAACTGCAGGCATAGGAATACACATCAGCTGTTCCCCATTAAGCACAGCTGGGTCATGGCTCCTCCTTAGAGATTCAACCTAATTCTCATTGTCTTTAAATTCAACTGATGCATGCATAGCTTGTGTCATGCTTTATTTTCATCATCTGTAGCTTTTTAAACGTTAACAAATCTTTTCTCTTAAGCTTCAGAAAAGATGCTGAAAGCATGGAAGG
>NW_011221126.1:0-548 GCF_000146605.3 Meleagris gallopavo | reverse complement strand
GCTGCTGTTTCTTAAATTGTTATCCCGTTGGGTGTAACGTAAGCTTAAAAAAATGCAATGTCTCTTTTCTTATGGGTATATCATTGTATTAAACTGTTCTTGATTAGAAGCACTGCTGGATCAATATGACATTTTATCCATCTTTCGTGCTAATCTCTTGAGTCTCCTATTTCCATCCCAGCCATGAATTGAGTAAAATGACAGCAGATATTACAAGAGATTTATAATTGCAAAACCTTTCACTAGTTCTATACTTTACTAGTTAGTCCTAAAGCCTTTCTAGCACTCAAAATATTCAGATATTCAGGTTAGGTTGGATTTGCTTTTCTTTATTTCTTTCAGACAATACCATACAACATTCTTTTATTTTATTATTATTTTAATTTAAATTTTCTCTTTAAAACAACCATTACAGTGACAAAGATTTTGAGAACAAATGACTTAATCTGCAATTGAAGGCATCGTAATTCTTGTTATTGATAATTCAGCATAGGTTACTTTAAGGGAGACATCCTAGAATTACCTTATCTTATCATGAGATATAAATG
>NW_011221125.1:0-393 GCF_000146605.3 Meleagris gallopavo | reverse complement strand
ACATATATTTACACATATATACATATATACATATATACATATATACATATATACATATATACATATATACATATATACATATATACATATATACATATATACATATATACATATATACATATATTTTTTTTTTAATTTCCACTTGCAATAAGGCAGCCCCATTTGCTAGTATTTTGTTTTTCAGTTAAAAATACTGTAAGTGTCCCATTGCTTTCTTCCATATATTTTAAAATTTTACCTATAACATTGCTTTGCCAAACACCTTACAAGATTAAGGAAAGTTAGTCTGCATATGCGTACACACACATGCCTTTAAATATGCATCTCTGCACGTACACACACATACTCAAAAGTAGCCTGCAAGTATCATTAGGATTCTTATTCCCTATACCG
>NW_011221124.1:0-485 GCF_000146605.3 Meleagris gallopavo | reverse complement strand
TAACTTCCTAACCTCTGTTCTGCAGCCTACTTATATATACATTGGAGTTTTAATACCTTCAACACATTGCTGAAGACAGTGTTATATTTTACAGCTAATGGAAAAAAAAAAAACCTACAGCAGAATAATTAAATAGTAATAATATGTAAAAAAAGTCATGAAGTAATTTAGAAAATAAAACCCAATAACCACTAACAATGTAAACCAACCTGCAGTGTACTAAGATCAGTGTGTATTTTTCTCCTTTCAATCTCTGCACAAAACTTTGGTTAGGCAAGAAGGTGTAATTCATTACTGCTGCTTTTCAACAGCTTGTCCATGGCAAAATTTTTCCAGTGAATTGATCACATTTTTAGGGTTTGTAATAGGCATAAGTAAGAAGTGGATTACACAATTTGGCCAGATCTACAGATCTGTGGAGCTAAAATAAAGCTTGTAGAAAAGCTTTCTGCTTACAAGCAGATAATTTATAGTTAAGAAAATTC
>NW_011221123.1:0-334 GCF_000146605.3 Meleagris gallopavo | reverse complement strand
TTAGTATTTCTCTTGTCAAGCATAACAATCACTGCTTTTAATAAGATATTCCTGCAGTTGGCATTGCTACATGAAATTTGTCTCAAAACTATTTGGCAAATGCGTTGAACAAACTGCACTTGAGCAAGTGTTATTTAAAAAAAGAAACCACCCCCCCCCCCCCCAAAAAAAAAAAACGTAAGGCTTGAAAGAAAAGCTGAATTGTGCTTAAAAATAGTAAGGGTGATGCAACACTCAGGTTCATGCTCAAGCCTGAGTACCATACCCAGGCTCCATCCTCCAAGGGGCTTAACAAATGGAGATGGACACTGCTGCTCTTGTGGCTGTAGCTCAG
>NW_011221122.1:0-424 GCF_000146605.3 Meleagris gallopavo | reverse complement strand
TCCAACAGTCACATAATTGAGACTGGGTGAAGCCAAATAGGCGCTGCCCATTCAAGTGTAATGTGACTCTGCTTTTGCATAGGAAGGGAGTGTCGTGCAAACTTCTGCAAATGCCATCTGGCTTCTGCATTATGACCATAAACAGCACTCATAATTCTCTCCTTACAACATGTATTAACAAATTCAGAAAGTTAAAGCAGCCACGATTGCTGTCATAATGGTGTTTCTCCTGGCAGCAAAGTCCTCAGTAAGAAAGAACAGGATGGGTGTGTGGGGAGTCATGAGAGGAAGAGACAAATTTGCTAAAAAAAAAATAAAATAAAAAAAAATTGCTCAATAAGCACAGATTAGAATTTGAGATTGAAATTTACCAATTATGTTAACTTTCTTCTCAAACACCAAAGTATCCTCCACCTTACAAACC
>NW_011221121.1:0-373 GCF_000146605.3 Meleagris gallopavo | reverse complement strand
TCAGTCAGAATACTTTAGAATAGGCAAAACATCTCATTCTCTCGTGTCACGCTAGTGTCTTCCCAGACCTTTCTGTGAAATTAAAAGTCACAAAGAGGAGGATCATAGAATCACAGAATCACTGAGGTTGTAGGGACCCAAACCCATCAAGCTCCCACCCCCCCACCACAGGCTGCTTGCCCCCACCAGGTCAGGCTGCCCAGGGCCCCATCCAGCTTGGCCTCAGGCACCTCCAGGGTGGGTGGGATCCTGGGCAGCCTGATCTAGTGGTTAGCAGCCCTGCCCACAGCTGGGAGAGATGGCTCACCCTGCCGGCTTTATGGCAGCAGCAGTGCACAGGACTACAGCAGGTACCTGACAGCTCTGCCTGGCA
>NW_011221120.1:0-595 GCF_000146605.3 Meleagris gallopavo | reverse complement strand
CCACATGGACATCAGGAGACTCTCAGCATCATATGGCCTACGTTAGCTTTATGTGCAATCCCGAAGCCCATGGGAAAAGCAAAATCTACTTTATGAGAATTCCAAATCAAATCCCCCCAGACTTCCTGGTGCCCTCCCAGCTCTACACACCCCCACTTCCGATGCGCACCCCAAAAACTGAGCGTATTGGGCCCAGACGGACCTCAGCCAGCGCAAAACTCCAGGGAATCCCCAAACCTCCTGCACAGACCCCAGATCCCACGGGCACCCCAAGCCATAGTGGAACACCCAGATGCCATGCATAGGGACCCCTGTATGTCACCTATGGAATCCTCAAATTTAAGCCTTCCCATATCTCCTAGCCCTAAATCTTATCAGAACTCTTATCTGGCACACTCTACCCATAATGAGACCTCCCCAAAATATGCTTAGGTTCCAGAAACTAAACGATTCCAGACTACCATGCCTGGTAGTCCCCTGTTTACCAGTCTTAGCCACCAGAATCGCAAATGCTCCCAGTCTAACATCCCCAAATCCTTTCCAGTGTGCCCCACACACTTCACAGTGACAACAATACCTTAATGCTCAACTCTAA
>NW_011221119.1:0-450 GCF_000146605.3 Meleagris gallopavo | reverse complement strand
CATCTGGAAGATTTGTGACTGGCATGTAAAAAAGAGACAGAAAAAATTGAGCCATTCAAGTACATGTGTAATGCAAAAGTACAAGTTTTCTACATTAAAAATGGTATATAATTTATACTAAAAATACTCAGGCTATATAAAAAAGCATAGGCAGACTGCATAGAAGAATTATATTTTAATTGCATAATGCTTCACCTTTGGGTTAATGCTCATCTTCCTCGCTTCAGTATATAAGATTTTTTAAATGACTGATCCCAGAACTTCTGTGAAAAGTATTTTTAGTAGTGCCCATGGTTTATGATTCAATAAGGAGAAATATAAAATATTCTTTTTAGTGATCTCAAGTGAAAGACTAAAAGCAATGAGCTTTTGATGTGCTAACATTTGTTTCCAATTTAAAAAAAAGGAAGAGAAGTAGCATATTTTAAAACTTCAGCCTCCAGATGCCAA
>NW_011221118.1:0-595 GCF_000146605.3 Meleagris gallopavo | reverse complement strand
CACAAAATCATGAATTCAAATCTCTGGCTGTACATCTCTTGTCAGCCATTTGCCAGTCTGTGGAAGGTTAGCTTAGTCATTATACTACATATGTTAAGGATCTGAATGTCTATTTTGTCTAAAATGAAAATACGTCATCTATGATTTTTAGTTTTTCCTCTCCATTCTGTGAATCAAATTCAACAAATGTTTTGTCCAAGACTTTCAGACTTTTCAGAAGACATCCAAGTCTTTTCAAAACCTGTATTCCTTTACAGTTCTTCAAGTAAACTTCTTTCATTTTCTATGACTTTATATACCAGGAATTCCCGCAAAAGTCCATTATGCCAATGCACTTTTAAGTGTAATGAGACTAACTGAAAGCTGGGAGCAAAGCAATTATATGATTCATTGCAACAGTGCTTGTCTGCAATGGTGGTATCAGCAGTTTTAAACCTCAGGTAGTCAGGCAAACAAACAAGAGACAAAATCTCTTAAGAATCTTTTGTACTTTTTTAAATCTCAAACTTTTATATAACTCCACAGGCGGCCTTTTTGTTGTTGTTGTTAGGTTAATCAAATAGGTTTTTGAAATAATGTCATTAATGCTTACTCT
>NW_011221117.1:0-385 GCF_000146605.3 Meleagris gallopavo | reverse complement strand
TGAAGCCGTCAGGTGCTGAAGATGAGCATGTCAGATACATATCATGTGCTTGGAGTCATGTTCCAAGATGAGGTTTGAAAAGTACTACTGCTGGTCTCATCGTTTTTAAACCCTAAGTTTTCTTTCTAATGTTTTTACTGGTTTTTTTTTGGTTTTTTTTTGAGGAGTGTGATAATAGACAAAAGCATGTTGTTTTTCTTTATTGAATCCTCAAACAGAAAAATCATGAGTTGCTTTTATAGGTAAGACATGGGAATATGCTCATTTCTGGAGGCAGCACTCGGCCTCCCACCTGCTACTTGATGAATTTCCTTACAAGTGCAGGAAGTTAGACTTCTGATGTGTATAAGGATCCTTTAATAACCACTGTCACCTTGAAGTTCTG
>NW_011221116.1:0-447 GCF_000146605.3 Meleagris gallopavo | reverse complement strand
GCTTGGATAAACCTGCTAATATGGCTCCAAGTCCCACGGCCCCGCAGCAGCGCGTGCAGGGATGTGGGCAGGGGACATGTGGCACAGCTGGGACTGCTCCTGCCCCACTGCTGTGCTCCTCCTGGCCTGGCTGGAGAGCACGTCCCCGAAATGCCACCTCCAGGCAGCACCTCTCAGCATGAGAATAAAAGCAGGCGGTATTCAAAACCTCAGCAGGATAGTAGCAGCTGTGCCCATCTTCTGCAGCGACACCGGTGTGTTCGGGGGAAATGGAGCTCGAAGTGGTGTGCACTGTGATTAGCACGTTGCTCTAAGTGTACTGACAATACAGATGAGTCTTAAAGGAAAAAAAAAAAAAACACCAAAAACCTGACAAACTAAAAGTGCAACCAAAAAATTCAATTACAGGCCAGCAAGAAGCTGGTTTTCAAATGACGGTCAAGCTGC
>NW_011221115.1:0-316 GCF_000146605.3 Meleagris gallopavo | reverse complement strand
GTTGTTCCTCCTCCCTCCCCGCCCCCCACTCCCAATCCCATATTTGACCACTCTCACTGTGAATTTGTTCTGCTCAATATTGAACTGGAATTCCCTTGCTGCAACTTGTGTCAGCTTTGATTTGTCCTTCCACTGCAGAACTCCAAGAGCAGCCCTGGAGAGCATTAATAGCTAATAGGACAGATAAGAAAAAAAAGATTCGCTGTAGTCACGAGAAAACTTTTTGGACAACTGGAACTTTTAGTAGGCAATATGAATCTAGGTTTTTGAGGCTCAAAAATTCTGTCTGATCAGGTAGGTGTGGCAGAAATCTAAA
>NW_011221114.1:0-491 GCF_000146605.3 Meleagris gallopavo | reverse complement strand
AAGCTTTGGTGTAGTAGCAATTAAGATGAACAGCTTTTTCCCTTGCTGAATCACTTCTTCCCCAGTCCTTAAATACAGATATGGTAATAGAGCTGCTAAGAGTATATCATGCTACATGAACTTACATATCTTAAAAATCCTCATGACATAACCCATTATTTCCTATGCCTGTTCTTTTCATAATACTTTCGCAGATGTTAGCTGATATTTTGTTAAAATGCATTTTGTTTTTCTCCTGCTTCAAAACTATATAAGCTATCTTGCCCCTAACATCAAGTCTGGAAATAAAAGTTTTATGGAAAACCAAAGTGGTTTTCTTTTTTTTTTTAATTTTTTAATTTTTTAATTTTTTTTAATAGAAGATATCTGAATCATTTGCAGTTGTTGCGTCTTCCATATCAGCTTCACTTTTTTGTTGTTATTGTCTGATTTTGTACAGTGGAGGAACCATTTACTGCTTATTTTCATTTCTTTGCAAAGGTTCATTCAAA
>NW_011221113.1:0-330 GCF_000146605.3 Meleagris gallopavo | reverse complement strand
TCTAACCTAAATTGTAGGAACTCAGAAAGATAATTTTAAAATGTGGGTAATGTAATGTGTACAGTATATTGACTCCAGCACTGGTTTTCCCTAACCAAGAATATCTTGCTGGAGTCAATGATTCACATGCTACCTTCAGGTGATTAGAAGTAAATCTGTTTTGTTGGGTTTTTTTTGGCAGCAGAACTGACAATCTGAAAAACCTACATTTTGGAGAACAATTTTTGTCCTTTTTTTCTAGAAAAAAAGAGCCATTACACAGCATTTGCATTTGCCAGCATAAGAGGTCATAGGAATTTGGGTAAACTTTTTGAATTAGGTTGATTCTAG
>NW_011221112.1:0-324 GCF_000146605.3 Meleagris gallopavo | reverse complement strand
GTCTACTCCTAGCCCTATCTCTGAAGGTAATAATGAAGGACCATCTATATTTTCTGCACAAATGCTGCCTTGTCCATTTATTTTCTTCCTGGAGTTTTTCTAGTTGCTGAACATTATGCTACCTCATAATTGTTTGCTGCATTGTAAGCATTGCCTTGACTGTATGATGCCTTTTTTGGCTTTGCAGTGCTCCTCTGGCTTTTCTAACTAGTAGTTGACTAATGCTACAGACTTGAGGTTTGCTTGGTTTTGTGCGCTTTACCCAAATTTATACCCTTAGCCATATGCGTGCAGTGATTACTTACCATGCCTAAAATGCTGATA
>NW_011221111.1:0-418 GCF_000146605.3 Meleagris gallopavo | reverse complement strand
CCTTATAGGAACAATGTATTATAGGTGACAGCCACAATGAAGTCCAGAAGTGTTTCACCCATCACCCAACCAATACCTCTGGAGGCAAAGCAGCAAAGCAGTCCAGTCCATACAAAACTTGTATAAGTGAACTACAACTGACAATTTCCATTTTAAATATAATATTTTATAATATAATAATTACATAATCATATTTTATAATATAATATTTTAAAATATTAAGATGGAGAATTTTAAGGAGATCTTACATAATTGCCATGCTAAAATAAAAAATTCATATGCAAATCATAATATTGTGTATTAGAAAGTAAATACCAACAAGCAGATTTCTGAAATACACATGTATTTATCAAAATTCAAGAGCCACTCTTGTAGCAGCGTTCCTTTTAAGCAAGGCTTCCCCCAAGCCTTGTCCAGG
>NW_011221110.1:0-315 GCF_000146605.3 Meleagris gallopavo | reverse complement strand
TTCCTGCCAGCTTATCTTCTCCCATCTCTCTTCTCCGTTCTTTTTAAATAAATGAAAAACTCAACCAAGCTTCATGCAGCTTTCTTTCTAAGTGCCAACACTGTCACTGTGCAATGATTCATACTTGCTAACTCCCAAGAAAACCTCACTCTCATACAACATTTTGGGTTGTTCCTCACACGTTCAAATCATCTACTTTGGCTGTACTTCTGCTAATGCAATTACATTTTCCAATCTTTTGTCCTTTTCTTCCCCTCCACTTTTCACTTTGCCATGCCTTTTTTTTTTCATCGGTTAATTGTTGGCTTCTCTATC
>NW_011221109.1:0-499 GCF_000146605.3 Meleagris gallopavo | reverse complement strand
ATATGCAACCTGGAAGCTAAATCTGGAAGGGAAAAGTCCTCAGTATTTAATGGGTAATGCACTGTGAAAAATAGCTTCTGTCCTTCATTGTTTAAGAGCTGTAACTAAGTAGTTCTTTTTTTTTTTTTTTTTTTCCTTTTTCATCCCTTCACTCTGAGATGCAGCATCTGCTGCTTTTCAACAGGATGGTTAAGTTTTATCCTGAGGCATGTTGTTACAAACCATATTGCTTCTGTGGGATGTGTTTTTAGAGGAGTTCTGAGCAATTTGTAGATACTGGGACTATAAACTTGTATTAATTGGGGTAAAATTGATTTGTCTAATGCAAACCTGCACCAGGCTTTTGTTAAAATGCAATAATTAGTCTCTGAATGAGTTGTAAACAGGATTGTTAGGAAGGGATGCTGAACGTGCTCAGAAATGGTCTCTCTGAAATAGAATTCCATGCAGAGCGTGGCATGAAGCTGCAGGGCTTCGAAGCCCTGTGTCTCTGCTGACC
>NW_011221108.1:0-411 GCF_000146605.3 Meleagris gallopavo | reverse complement strand
GTTATGTAAAGCATTTGAATTTGACATTCCTTCCCATAAAGTACTGACTCAGGCAGTCTTGTGAGAGAAGAGCTATAAGAAGTGCTATAATTTGATCTGATAAATTTAACCTACTAGTAGATTTTAAAAAAAAAAAAACAATCCAAAGATAAAACCCTCAACTCAATTTAGTATTAAATGTTGCTTTGGTTACAGAGAAGGAAAAGAGTAGAAGGGGGGGAATGATGCAATCTTGGTAACACAGTCACTGTGTGTTTCATATGAGCAGTAAGGGTCATCAATAAAAGCTGTAGCCATCATAAAACACTCTAACATTATAAATGTGACAGCCATGCTGAGATAGGGCTGGTGGGGTTTGAACTGCACAATGAAATATGACATTTCCCAGTGTTTTATGTCAGTTAACAGTGG
>NW_011221107.1:0-605 GCF_000146605.3 Meleagris gallopavo | reverse complement strand
TTGCTGCTGAGTTTATAAAGAAAACCAGACTGCAGAGCTGGTGGAAGCTGCCAACCAAAACACCAGAATGAGGAATTTCTTGAAGTGCTAAATCATCATAAGATGGCTCTGGCCTTCTAACCCAAGCACAAACTGAGTACAGCAATCCTTCCTTTAGCATATTGTCTAATACCCATCAACAACAACTTGAACAGCTAATTAAGAATTTTAGAAGATGAGTACTTTTTTAGTCTTTTTCAATCTATGGGTATAGGTAGAAGAAACAAGCTCTTGAGGGACCAAGTGTTTCACAAAAAAAAACAATTTCATCCCGTTCACTAGCTGCAAGTAAGGCTTTATATGTTAATGTCAGTCTTAAATGCAAAAATTTCATGAGTTTTCTTTTTACTTCTTTTTTACCTAGACAGCATATTAAAGATCACCTCTTAAGTCATTCTGAAATTTAATTTTGTAAATTTTAATGATTTTACTCTTTTCTATCTAAAACTGTATAAATTGATAATCTCTGAACAGTCTGTAAGTATACAGCATGTATTGGCATTAGTAATGTAATTAAAGAACGAAGAATTACAGATAGTAGGTTATCTAATTATTTAGGTATATGA
>NW_011221106.1:0-476 GCF_000146605.3 Meleagris gallopavo | reverse complement strand
TTTCAACATTATTTCACAGAGATATCTAAGGTGGATGCATAGTAACATTTTTGTTCCACTCTGAAATTTTTAGTAGCATCTGTTGCTCAGTGAAGTGTTTTAGTCTACCTAAAACCAGAAAAGCAAAAAAAAAAAAACAACCTGTGAAGGTGAAATTAATGCAGCTTCACAGAAAAAAAAGTGGAGATGAAGTAAAGCAATCTCTTTGTAACATTGAGGGAAGAGATGTTAAAAGACATTTCAGGAAGGCAACAACCAGTGTTTTGAGTGCTTCCCAAGTTCTCTACTGCTCAACTGCAGAGAATAGTTACCAGAATCAGCAATAGAAGACATTCCCAGAAGTAAAGCAAACAAAATATTTACCAGAGACTCAGAAGGTTACATAGGTCTGAAGAAGTAAAGTTGCAGTTGCACTTCTGATGCCGTACTACCAAAACTAACTTCATTATATAAGTTGATGTACAAGCTACATAACT
>NW_011221105.1:0-319 GCF_000146605.3 Meleagris gallopavo | reverse complement strand
GAACGTGTCAGTAGGTAGGTTCTGTTTATCTACACACTAAGAATGTTGTTCATTTCCCATTTCTGCGTTGCTTTACTGGAATCACACTCTGAAATGAAAACTTGGTGTAGGACTTCTGACCGATCCAAGCACTTCCCTGAAGGAATGTGTGTAAATCTATGCAGATTCTGGAAAAAAAAAAAAGCAAAACACAAAACAAAAAACACCAGGGATATTAAAAAAAAACAAAAACACAAAAAGAAAACCAACCACCAATCAAAAAACAGACAAAATTTTCTTCACAACTGTAATGTAGCTATTTGCAGTTACAAAATCAGGG
>NW_011221104.1:0-477 GCF_000146605.3 Meleagris gallopavo | reverse complement strand
GCATTATCTAAAGAAGGGAAAAACACTTAGCTGTGTTAGTTCATGCTCTGAAGTCTTGATTTGTTTTTTATTCAGATTGTACTCAGGCAAAAATCCTGTTGGATTTGATCTTTTTTTTTTTCTTTGCTTCATGGAATGAAAGTCTAAATAAAGCTCCTTAGATACGATCTATCAAATTAAAATAACTCACATGAGCAGAATCTAGGGCATGATACAAAACCAGAAATAAAATAGATGTTTGCAGAATCAGATAAATATAAAACAGAGACAGCTCTCCTCGTCGTGTAGGGATTTTTCATGTCCTTACTGTCTCAAAACACTGTGGAGTCTTTTTTCCATAGCGATAACATTTAAGGCAACTTGCTTGTCTTTGGTCTATGAATTGTATTCTGCCTCACTGCTAAAGACATCATTTCAATGGCCCTGTGGCTATTACTGTGGTTAGCAATGGGTGCTATCATTTGAATTTTTAATGAT
>NW_011221103.1:0-496 GCF_000146605.3 Meleagris gallopavo | reverse complement strand
CCTCTTGTACTAAAGTGAAATTGATAACTTAAAAAAAAAAAATTCTTTTTTTTTTTTCAGTAAAAAGGTAAGCCTATTTACTAAAATCCATACAAAACAAACATACTTTTTTTTTAAAAAAAAAAAAGCTTGAAGAAAGCATCCTTATTTCCTGTGAGTTCATTTTAGGTAGACGTAAACCAGACTAGTTCTCAACTAGCAAGCAATGTTGCCACTAAAGCATGGAAAAATCAGCACTGACCCAACTACCTGATTAATTGCTCAACTTCCTATAGAGGGTTGGTTGCTATCCTGGTTCCTAAATCTTTGTTGTGGGATGGAAAGAGGAAGGACTTCTTTCCTCTTTGGGGACACATGACAAAATCTCCGCTCAGTGTATCAGCAACCTGTGTTGACCTATGTGGTATTGTGCTGCATTATCTAACCTGAGTGGTCATGTTATTACATGTGATCTTACTGTCAACTTTGCAGTATCAGTCAAGTCTTTTCTCCCTCT
>NW_011221102.1:0-358 GCF_000146605.3 Meleagris gallopavo | reverse complement strand
ATTTAATTGCCTCCTAAAAGATTGACATGGTCTAATTTGCTTATGATTAAGCACCATCATTTATGAAGAACAGGATGATTACCTTGTGCATTCAGCATCAATTACTAATATACATACACTTAATTCTGTTTGAAACAATTCTCTTCGCTCAGAATGTACCTATGCTTGGAAAAAAAAATAATTAGTTAAACCAATTCCTGGGTAAATGTCCATGTCAATCTTTTAGGAGGCAATTAAATCAATAGACTTTCTGTGGCCTGTTTTCACATGCACAGAGACTGATTTAACTCCCATCTACCTCTCTTGGGCATAAGGCTTGCTTTCAGCACAGCTGCAGATGACTTTTACCACTGTCAAA
>NW_011221101.1:0-379 GCF_000146605.3 Meleagris gallopavo | reverse complement strand
TTAAATCCCATCCTCATTTTACATTGTAAAATATGGTCCTCGTTTCGCAGGTGCTGAGGTTTTTTTTCCACAGAGAAAAAGGAATTCTGCTCACTGCTCGTGGGTAAAACATGAGAGGATTTGTTCTGTGTATGTATTACTGACTGTAGGAAAACACTGGAGATCATTGAGTCCAACCCTCCTGCTAATGCAGGTTCCCTACAATAAGTTGCACAAGAAAGCACCCAGGCTGGTTCTGAATCTCCACAACTTCTTTGTGCAGCTTGTTCCAGTGCTCTGCTGCCCTCACAGAAAAGAAAATCTTCCTCATGTTCAGACAGAACTTCCTTTGTTCCAATTTGTGCCCATTACCCCTTGCCCTGTCACTATTTACCTTTGT
>NW_011221100.1:0-322 GCF_000146605.3 Meleagris gallopavo | reverse complement strand
GGAGGAGGGCTGCAGCGGGTGCAACCTTTGTGTGTTTGCAGATAGATAAAAACTGCTTCCACAGCCTGGGTGGCAGAAGGAAAATTAAGCAAAGCCTCGGCGAGTCCATTATTCTGCTGATCTGCACAGGGCTTTTAAGATTTTTATCTAGCTGAAGTCCAGCTCTCAAAACACAGGAGCTTCCTCTTATCACCCAGCAGCTCTTTCATTTTCAGTCTCAGCTCTTTCATCGTTGTCCCTTGACAGAGCTTTATCTCCAACCACCCCTTTTCCAAAGCCCTTAAGATGTCCTAAGCAGTTTTTATCTATCTGCAAACACACA
>NW_011221099.1:0-306 GCF_000146605.3 Meleagris gallopavo | reverse complement strand
TCTGTATCATTATTGATTATACATCTGTATACTCGTTGTTTACACACTTGGTGAGCAGTTTAATCACTGCCAACTTCAACTGTGAGTAAAGGAAAATAATCAGCAGACCTAACCAACTTTGGGAGTTTCCTGGCTTTGTCCCTGAGCCCAGGAAGGCAGCACACTTCCCCACGGTTTGGGTTTGGTCTGCAAGTGGGACCCTCTGTTCCTCCGAGAAGGGAGTTGCCCACCACAACCACCCTTCTTTCTTTCCTGACAGTATATTTGGCCTGCCTGGCTCACCAAGTGTGTAAACAACGAGTATAC
>NW_011221098.1:0-387 GCF_000146605.3 Meleagris gallopavo | reverse complement strand
GAAAGGATAAGCTTTAAGGGGGTCCTTTATCCTTTCTCTGACCTACCAGGCTGTTTGTTGATGATTGGGAATCCTTAGTGGCCAGCCTTTGTTGAAGCCAAACAGAAGAGGATTTGGTGTCATAGGGAGTGCTTAGAGCAAGTTATTGTCCCACTGAGTGGGATCCCATGGCTGCTCTGTGGTATTGGGGCAGGGGCCTGGGAGGACACCCTTATGGGTTGTGAGCTCTTGGAGCTCTTTGACCAATGCTGACCTCATAATGAGCATGATTTTCCTAAAAATGTGATGGAGGAATTTCCCACCTCTCCAAGGCTTTCCCTGGATGCACTGAGCTCCGTGAGGTCTGGGGGGTGTGCCTCCATACCTCAGCCAGACAGAGCTGCTCAC
>NW_011221097.1:0-456 GCF_000146605.3 Meleagris gallopavo | reverse complement strand
AGGAGATGTAAAGCTGACGGCTGTGCTTATCCCTGAAGGGTGTGGGAAAAGGAAGAGCCAGTGTGCATGCAAACAAGCATAAGAAAATGCTGATTAGGCACACAGGAAGATTCTCTGTAGCTAGATACGTACACTGAAAGCAGTGAACTTAGGCTTAGGACTCAACTACAAAACTGTTCGTCATTGCTGCAGTGTGGGCCACATTCATCTTCCTGAACACCTTATGGAATAGTCATATCCAGTGTTTCTGGTGACTGTGACAGTTCAGGCCATAAGCACAGCCGTCAGCTTTACATCTCCTCCATGAGTTTTTGAGTGCTCTCTTCCTATACTTCATCATGTTCCTTGCCTGCAGGCACATGCAGGTATCTGACTGCTTTGGTTCTCTAGTGGCAGAGGCAGTGCCAGAATTTTAGGTTTTCTTCCCTGTCGAAGCCCTGCATGCAGTGCTTGCAT
>NW_011221096.1:0-479 GCF_000146605.3 Meleagris gallopavo | reverse complement strand
ATTTCACTAGGATCAGGGAAGAGACAACTCCAGCACCTTCTCTGGGGTGGTGAATAAAGCGCTGGATATGGAATTAGTATATGAACCAGTATTTTTTGTAATTGTATCAAAGGAGAGGAAAGAAAGGGACATGGCTGTTCAGGAAAAGCAAAAAAGATTCGAGCATCTTGAGGCATTTGAAAGGAACTGGCTTCTCTTTTCTGACAGTTGTCTCTTCCCTGATCCTAGTGAAATTCTCCCCAAAGCTCAGCACTGCCAGAGGAGTGCAGCTGCTCATTTCATTTTGTCCAGATCGTTAGAGCTGATGGAGTGTTCCATAATGGCCATGCCTGAGCAGTCAGGTCACTTACAGCACCTAACCTGGTGGTATCCAGCCAAATTGGCTTGTAGAGCACTAACAAATTTCTAGGGAGAACAGCAAAGGGTAATAGATCACTCAAAGATGAATTTAAGCTGTCAGTTATTAGACTCGCTTCTCT
>NW_011221095.1:0-410 GCF_000146605.3 Meleagris gallopavo | reverse complement strand
CAATGCCTTTTGTTTCAGACGATGGACTAAGTATTTTTGTGTTTAGTTGTGCAATTAAAAACCTTACTGGAAGTACCTCCTCAGCGATTTTAATGGCCATGTCCCACCCTCAGCAGAGATCTGTGAATAATTAAAAACCAGATGCTTCTGCCCCCTTCCAGTGCTATCATGCAGAAAGTAATAATCTTTGCTGATGATGGTTGGAGCACTGTCTGAAGATGTTCCCAGTCTTCTTCTAGACTATTAGTGATTTCTACACTGTGTGCTTTAAACTCTCCCAACTTAACTCAAGGGCAATATCCATTATAAAGGCTTGCTTTCTATAAAAGTTAATTGGTTAAGTGTCTTCAGGAAAGCAATCAGCTAACAAGGATTTTTTTTTTTTTTTTCAAGAAATGAAATCTAACTCC
>NW_011221094.1:0-445 GCF_000146605.3 Meleagris gallopavo | reverse complement strand
AACTCATCTGATCGTTCCTGGTGCCTTCACCCTACATCCAATGCCATAAGAAAAGAGAAATGACCTAAAAACCCTGGAAGTTGCAGAGGTGGTATCAATAACATCTGTTTTTTATACGTCTGCAGTACAGACTCGTTTATTCAAGCCTGTCACCCTAGGCTTTTTCAATGACAAGCAAACTTTCCTCTAATGAATTCTTGTGGGTTTTGAAGCCCAACTTGTGAATTATTATTCTTAATTTTTGAAGGTGGTGATATCAATATCTCCTCATGGCAAACTGTCATTCAATTTAAATAAAATAAACAATGTGTTATTAGCTGAGAAACAGGAAGGGAAAATAAAACTAAAAGTAAATTAAAAAAAAAAAAGAAAGAAAAAAAAGAAAATCCACATGCTGAGAAGGAAGATATGCAAACATTACTTACTTGTCACTGAGCTCAGATTT
>NW_011221093.1:0-438 GCF_000146605.3 Meleagris gallopavo | reverse complement strand
TTTCAACCTTAGGACTCCATGAATTTTTGCACCGTTCTGTTGTTTTTTTTTGGAAGTTAAACAAAACTTACCCCAAAATCCTTTACACATTTTTGAGACTGTTTTTTCAATGAAAATATTTTAAAACAAAAATATTAAATCAGTGCTAATTACACGCCCTCTGTTCTTTACAGGCAGTTGGGAGTTCCAACAATGAAAGCCTCCAGCCGAGCAGCAGGGAGGAAAGGAAGAGCTGGGGCTCAGTCACTCAAACCGACCCACGTGCCCAGGTTGTTGCCCTCAAAACCTCACTGCCTGTTATGCCACTGCTGAGATCATGTAAGTCCACTTACCTTTGCCCACCTCAGAATTCATTTTTATACCAAGAGCAAACCTGGGAAAAAATATCTTGCATTGTTTTTGTTCATCTTTTAAATCGTCTAGTTGCCAGAAAAGCTC
>NW_011221092.1:0-315 GCF_000146605.3 Meleagris gallopavo | reverse complement strand
CAAAATGAAGAGTAGAAATTATAGTTCAGTTGGAACTTCAAAGTTTTCTCTAGAGATAAATACATTATGTAATGGTAAATGTATATACATCTATTTTTCATCAATACATGTTATATCTAAAAATGCATGTAAAAAATGAAAAAGTTCAGAAGGATGGAATGTTTTAGTATATCTTCTGATTGTGTGTTTTTTGTTCGTTTTTTTTTTTTTTTTCCTTCCTTCTTATTGGATTCTCAGGTTTGGGGGCAGTGGCCTGTGGAGTTGCCTCTGAGCTTTATGTGTTTGGTGGGGTCAGGAGTCGTGATGACAGCCAAG
>NW_011221091.1:0-494 GCF_000146605.3 Meleagris gallopavo | reverse complement strand
CCAGTAGATATCTATGTATGTGCACAGAATGGTCCCCACCAGTCTAGTATAGTAAATGAAATTGTAGGAACAAGAAAAAAAAGAGAAGAGACAAAATCTCAAGTTAAGACAGATTCAATTTTGTTTATTGATATTTTTATGTGAATAAATAAGTCTATGCTGGCCTACTGATCAGCTGGCCAGCTGATCATGAGTATGTATTTATTACCAGCATACTGTTTAATACAAGCAGCTGAAACTATTTCACTATCACTCAGCCTACATGTATTGTCCCCAAAGATAAAAATACAATAAAAAACTTGGGATACTTTCTAGGTGACAACTATTTAATTTTATTTATTTTCTTTTTTAAGTAAGAATAATCAAGAAAAGATTAAATAAAGAATAAGGAAAAAATGGAATGAAGATATGGAACAAAACTCCCTTTTCATGATTTTTTTTTTTAGTTTTATATTTGAATGGAAGCACTCCATTAAGTCAACCCATTTTCTGAC
>NW_011221090.1:0-497 GCF_000146605.3 Meleagris gallopavo | reverse complement strand
AAAAAGCCACAGTTACACAGGCTCCTATTCTGCTGTGGCTGCTTTCCCAGGATGGTGGTGTACTCATAAGTAGTGTTTGCCTTAGGTGTCTTATAATAAGTAAATACATCCTGCTAACGTGGTGCTACCTACCACTGCAGTAAGAGCTTGGATCCTAAAGCTTTTCTTTTTCCTTTTTTCCCTGGAAAGCACTGATTTTGAATAAAAAGAGCAGGCAAAGGTGGGAGGGGAATTGAGGTAAAGGGAGTTACTCGAGACCAAATGGGAGATAACTAGTTACAACATGGCTTCTGACATCAGGCTGCTGCCGCGTGTCTCAGTTAAGAGCCAGTTTTGTCTTTACTGGATCATGTATTGCTTTCATCTCTCCAGGTCTTATTCGAGGTCTTTGGGAAGCAATCAGGATGAATACCTGAAAATCTTTTGTGTTCTTCTCTCATTTCTCCTTCTTTTCTATTTTGTTTTTCATTTTTTGGGACAAGGTTCTTCTCAAAACA
>NW_011221089.1:0-500 GCF_000146605.3 Meleagris gallopavo | reverse complement strand
CTCAGACATCTGAGAGCTATCGAAGGAATCTGTATGAATTTTAACACCTTAAGAGGGCAAGAGTCTTAACATTTTAACAATAGGCTCTTGTTATCCAAAATGTTTAATTAATTAATAAGGTTAAGTAGGTATTAACAAAAAAACCTGTCATTTGTGTTATGTACGAAGCAATTACCCTGCATATGATTGAACTAGTTATTTTTCTATTCCAGTTTAAGGAATACGCCTTCTTTTTCCTTGCCCTTTTTTTTTTTTTTTAAAGAGGGATATGCTGACCTCTAAAATGCATTTTATGATGGAAGAGTGATTGTTCTACTAATTTTCAATTTACAATATACCCCAAACTTCCTACCTTAAAAAGATACAGTAACAAAGAACTTCCCTCCTTCAAGCTATCTGTATTGACAGATCTGAATTCAGAAGTTCTAGTAGGCTGAGAAAGCACTTCACTGCCTTTCACAGTAGCCCACCAACTATCCTTTTATTCTAAATCATAATGC
>NW_011221088.1:0-527 GCF_000146605.3 Meleagris gallopavo | reverse complement strand
ACACCTCTGCTCTCCACTGGGCAGATTCAGAATTGCTCAGTTCCACCCTAAGTCCCATACTGTTGATCATAAAGACATCCTTTGCCAGATCAAGGGGGTACATGCTTCTGAAAGCTTCTGTAAACGTGCTAAAGATGACAAGTAGGTAACTGATAATGTGATTATGGTTTGTTGCTGTTGTTTTGGGTGGTTTTTAATTTCCTTTTTTTTTTTTTTAACATTTATTACATTGTGAAGTGTTATCAGAGCTATTTAGCTCTGTATTGATCCTCTTCCACTAGGAGCCTCAAAATACAATCCACTGAAATAACACCAAGATGTTCTTCCAAGTCAACTCTAAGTAACTTTAAAAATGGATCTAGAAAGACCAGTGAGAAAGAGAACTGACAGCAGAAGGAAGGAAGAGGGCCTACATTTTGCAAATTTAAAGAACTATAGCATTGTCCTACTTGAGTCAATGCCAACCATTTCTACATGGACTGTACAAGAACCAAAAATGAGCACATCTTGCTGAGTATCTTTCATGG
>NW_011221087.1:0-447 GCF_000146605.3 Meleagris gallopavo | reverse complement strand
TTTTCAAAATAGTAATGTCTTTTTTTTTTGCCTCATTTAAAACCAAGGCTCTGGCTTGTCTGACACATGCAGAAAATAAAGTTTGAAGCTTAACGTTTCTTCGATTCCCCTGGATGGGTTAGAAAATAGCACAGTGCTCAGAAAATCAGGGTGCACAGAGGAAGGTGGTAGTGCTGGAGAAATAAAGCAGATCAACAGTGAGGGTGTGAAAAGAAAGGTGCTGCTCATCAGGATGTGTTCTATAAAATCGTCTGGAAAGTTAATTTCTTTTCTCACTCTTGTATAAATGAACATGAGAAGTGTAGCTGATTACTAAGAGAGTTTCTTGGCAGGATTTCCTATGACAATTTTCCAAGAATATTGCTGGTCAAGGTAACTTAAATACTTTTTTGAATGGTTATTTGCATATGTAGCATCAAAATTGGATTTCAAGTTGATGTGGTGGTG
>NW_011221086.1:0-365 GCF_000146605.3 Meleagris gallopavo | reverse complement strand
AAAAAAAAAAAAACAAACAAAAAAACAAACAGTAAAACAGATTGAGTCTTGTTCAAGGAGAAATAATGTCAAATAACAAAATTCTGCAGTTTCTAGCCTTAAATCTCAACATTTAAGTGTACACTGCAGGCAGTTAACACCATGTTTTGTTTCGAGGTTTCTTTGTGATGATGTTTAGTCTTTCTATTTTGTCAGGGGGTCCTTATTGACTTAATGAAATTGCTCTGAAGTCACATGATCTATTCCTTGAGCTCAAAACACCCACAACTGCTAGATATTCACAAATGACATGGGCTTTAGAATTTTTCCTTCCTTTCTTCACAGTTGTTTGCTTCAGTTACCTTTGAAGTTGTAGAAGAAAGTAA
>NW_011221085.1:0-512 GCF_000146605.3 Meleagris gallopavo | reverse complement strand
CACCAATTTGCTCTTCTGTTGAAGCTCAGCCTCTAGAACCTACATCCACATACCTCCCAAATACTAAAAGAAATGTAAATGGCCAATCTTCCTCATTCTTCTATGAAAGCAAAGTAATTTAAGCTCATATTCAGACCTATAAAACAGCATATTTACCCAGGCTTAACCCTAAAATAAGCTAGATGAGATCAAGTGAGACTACATACAAAGAAACACTGAGAAACAGGCAGAGCACAGCATATTCTTTAAGTAGAAGGCTGCTTTACAGGGTTGGCCTAAAGCAGCCATTTATCCCACTGCCTGATCTCAGAGGATGTCCACAGCAATAGCTGTACACTAAAAGCAAGGAAGATTAATCCCCAAAAAATGCTTCACTCGAGGTTTTGGACTGGCCTTTACCTACAGTCTGAAAATACAAAAATTCTAGATCTGAATTTCAGTCAAGATGGCACACAACCCCTCTATGGTATCTAGATCCAGGACCTCTGAAAAATTACAGATAGCACTGGCAG
>NW_011221084.1:0-490 GCF_000146605.3 Meleagris gallopavo | reverse complement strand
ATATTTACTTCTAGGATAACTCTATCACAATAAAAAAATATTTTTTGTGCTTCATATTTATTTTTTAAGAGATCAAAAATTTATTTATTTATAAAAATGCCTTAAAGAGTTTTCATAATTACCTCCAAAACAAACCTCCTAACAATTTTAGATTCCTTATGATGAGATGAATCATGTTCTAGAAGTGTACATTTTTGTACTGACGGAACAAAACTTTTAGCTCAGATGTAGATGTCTTCATCATAAAATTTAAAGGCAGATAAGATAAATCCCATTGTATTTGACTCACTTCAGTGGAAAAGAATATATCTTGCTGCATGGTTCTTGGTAAGCTTATCTTGTGTTGTGAAAGGAAATCACATTATAAGTTGTGTTAGAAATAGTCTAACTAAAGATAACTTTATGCTGTACATGATGATTGCATAAATTACATCTATTTCATTTACTCTGCAGTATAATTTTAAGTGAAGCAAGTGTTAAGTTTCTGCCT
>NW_011221083.1:0-453 GCF_000146605.3 Meleagris gallopavo | reverse complement strand
ATTTGCCTTTGCCCTGCACCTCTGGTGACACTGGAAGTATCTGTTTGATGCATTTGCATATCACTCTGCGTAGGTTGCAGGTTGATCAGGAGCCTGTGGTTGCTTGTATTCCTAGTTACTTACCTGTGTAGGCAGCATTTATCATCTGATAGAGATAATAATATGCGGTGTAGGCTGAGACTGTTGTGGCATGGAAATCTCTCTCTGAAGTAGTGTGGATGGCAGCAGGATAGCATCCCAGGGCTGTTTTACAAGGGTGATTGTGTATGGTTTAATCTCTCACAAGCATTTCCATGTAGTGCTAGTCAAATAACTCTGTCTACACATAAAAGGCTTTATATACTCTTAAGACAGCATCCTGTCAAAACGCTGCTGGATCACCAGCAATGTGGCTGATAGCTGCCCTGCAGTTCTGTTATTTTTTATGATAAATGAAATAAATTTGGGATGAGG
>NW_011221082.1:0-476 GCF_000146605.3 Meleagris gallopavo | reverse complement strand
TCTGAAGGAATAAGACTCAAATCAGAATGTCAGCTTGACTTGTATTGTCCTTTTTTTTTCCCTTTTTCTTTTTTTTTTTTTCCCCTACAAATGTGATTTTTGGAGATTTAATCTTTGCAATAGGAGTTTGTCTTCTGTGAAGCTTTGCTCTTGGTGACATTTGGTTTTATGTCTCTTTTGTTGGAGTGGTGTAGGACCAAGCCCAGCTGCAGCAGCTAAGGCTTGGTTTTGTTTTCAATCAATCAGGAGACTGTAAAATTAACAGAATTAATGTCTGGACAAGGGTGACACAAACTCAGATGAACTCAGCACCCCATAAATACTTCTCAGTGGCAACTTGGAATCAGTTGGGATCAGGCCATGGGGGTAACTTGCAGGGGATGGACAACCAGAGAAAGGCTCACGTTGCCAGCAGGCAGAATGACTAACCACATAAGGCTTCAACACGTCATCTGTTTATATACAGAAGAACAGAA
>NW_011221081.1:0-423 GCF_000146605.3 Meleagris gallopavo | reverse complement strand
TGAAAGTATAAGATATTAGTAATACACTTATTTTATTAGTTCATGATAACAAAAAATGACATTATCACTAAAAGTACTTTCAATCATGAAATAATATCGATTTCAAGAGATTCAGTTTAGAACTCCAGCTGTTCAAACTAAAGAATTATTACATCACAAAACAGCAACTCTGTGTGATCAGATATAACAGAAGGCATTGTTTCATAGTAAAACAATTGAAAATATAGTCACTATAAAATAACTACTTTAAAAAATCTTTACTAATGTAATTTTAACTGTCTCTACACACCTATCAATAGGAATTGAGAATTTTACAGGAAGTTTACTATTACTACGAAGAAGTGATGGGGATGAACAGTACAGACAGTTTAAAGAAGTTGAAGGAATTTTAATTAAAGGAAAAACCTTTTTCCCACTCAGTAC
>NW_011221080.1:0-433 GCF_000146605.3 Meleagris gallopavo | reverse complement strand
CTTTTGTTGTTGCACATTCGGTTTATATATGCTGTTTTTACATTTACTTTTCACACTAGATTGATACATCAGGAACAAAAGAAATGTATAAACCAGTGTGTTATTATTCAAAGCTTATACACGTGGGGATGATTGTTTCTGCTCAAATATTTTTCTCCTCTCCATGAGGAATTTGGATTTTAGAACATTTCGCTAGAGAATACTCACTTGTTTCCAGATCAGTTTACACTCAGCAGCAATAAATCAACAGAGGACAGGAAAAAATCCTCCACAGCCTATTAACAACACTGTCATTTATTTTTATTTTTATGGTTTTTTTTGAAATTTTTAAACTGGGAAAAATGCAACAAAAAGAAAAACCAATATATGCACATTTAATATCTTATTAAAAATACTTTCTATTTATTTATCTATCTGTGGTTAAAATTAAAAT
>NW_011221079.1:0-548 GCF_000146605.3 Meleagris gallopavo | reverse complement strand
ATTAGCTCTTCCACTCTTCCTCGCACAGCTAGATTAAGTATTTCTTGTCTATTACTATTCTTGTAATTTCTTTTTTTTTTTTGTTTGGTTTGTTTGTTTGTTTGTTTGTTTTGTTTGTTTGTTTGTTTGTGGAGGTAATTCATTATGACACATTAAATTGTCCTGTAAAGACTTCTTGGTTAAAGTAGAATAAAAATCACAAAGTCTTAAGACTTTATACTAGTGTTTATTTTATACCGTTATAGTATACTATCCTTTGTAGTACCACTCCTCCAAAAGACTGCAGCAATTTGCTATGTTTTAAAGCAACTTTAAAAGGGCAGAGCAGTGAGAAAAATTGGAGGGCTCTGAAATAATGCATGTAATAGAAAAATTGACTATTCAATATGAAAACTGGAATTTTTAAGAATACAACATATTTTAAGCACTGGTATAATGCTAGGGCTATCATTTCTGAATCATAAATGACAATTCTCTCCATTGGCCCCCCAGAGTCTAAAGCCTGTCACCACACATTAGTCAGTCTCCAATACTAAGTGAAAACACTT
>NW_011221078.1:0-372 GCF_000146605.3 Meleagris gallopavo | reverse complement strand
TTTTTTTTATTTTTAACTCAAAGCTAATGAAAGTCAACCAAAAATGGAAAAAGGTATTGTGAACTCTCCACTTGCTCTTTCCCCTAAAATACAGTCATGCTGGATTTGATATCAACACAGGAGCAATTTTACTTGGAATTTATTCTCTTCACAATTTTAGAGGAGAAAGTAAATCCTTTGACTGAAGGTAGACAATCAGAAGAATAGCCAAGTCAATGAGCTGTGCTAGTGAGCACCAAAATAAGGATCCTCCAGACATGTGCCTGAAGAAATGAAAAGAAGAACAGCTCATCCTTTTTCTCATCTAATTAGGCAGGGAAAGTGCAGCTCCCAGGAGAAGGGCCAGCAATAACAGGGAGCACAGCTTGGTGG
>NW_011221077.1:0-332 GCF_000146605.3 Meleagris gallopavo | reverse complement strand
CTTAAAACTAATTCAGAAGAACATTCTTCCTTTGTTTACTGCTGAAGACTTGCTGGCTATTCAGGAGGTCAGAAAAATCTCAGGATTTCACAAAGAAAGGATTTCACAGAGAGGTTTTCTGTCTATTTGTTTTGGGGGGTTTTATGGTTTTTTTTTTTTAAAGTATTTTTAAAATATTTATCAGAGAATCAAAACACTTTAAGGAACTAAAGGGACCTTTTTCACTTTTGATTATTATAGTGTTCTGCAATTTTCTTTTTCTTAATTGAGTGTTTTGTGGTTTTTATACTTCATGAATATCAACCAACAATGCCTGAAGATAGCTCTAACAG
>NW_011221076.1:0-507 GCF_000146605.3 Meleagris gallopavo | reverse complement strand
TTAATCCATGCTAGCAGAGAGGCAGTCTCCCGTCTCTCTTGGAAACTAAGTTTCCTGTTTATATCTGCTTCTTCCTTGAGTATATTTGAAGTTTTCTTCAAATCTTCTTTTCCTTAAGGGGAAGAGGGGAAAACATCCTTTCTCTCTCCTAATTTTTTTTTTTTTTTTTCCCTTAAGGCACTTTTTTTTTATTAATACTTGTTTTGGATGTGCTTCTATCTCTTCATTTTCCTTACAGTTTGGTTAAATAAATAAATAAATAGATGAAATATATAAAAAAGCTTATCTGAGTGTAAAATTCAATATTTAGTGATTTCAGAATTTTCAGCATCTTTCTTGTAAGTTGCAACATTTTAATAGTTGTTGCAGTTGTTAGCCATTTTAAAATATAAAATATATCCATTTTATGTATAAAAAGACTTAGAATCTGTAATTTCTCTTCATTATTAGTAGTCATCCCACATTACCTATTAATATATATGCCAGACTCAACATTCATAACATTTT
>NW_011221075.1:0-500 GCF_000146605.3 Meleagris gallopavo | reverse complement strand
CGTCACCATGTGGACATTATCTGCTAATTGTACTTTCAACGGTTGATTATTTTTCTCGTGATCCTAATGCTGTGAATTTCTCGGTGGTTGCTGAGACCAAGGTAATGATAATACAGGTTTTAGCATTATTGTAATCTAAGGAATAGAAAATGCCCAATAGCTAATCATGTTCTGCTAGACAAAAAAAGAAAGCATAGTCCCTTTTTAAAAAGCAAGAGACAGAGTGCTTACCCCAGAAAGGAAAATCCCCAAACGTTTATGCTGAGTTAACACTGAGAATGAAGAGTGGCAGCTTTGCTTCTTCCCTTCACTATTCGTTTTGGTTTGAAGTACAGAGGAAAGGATGCATGAGCCATGCTGGAGCACGTGTGCCTGCCTGCATCGTGTGGCAGTAAGCAATGCAGAGAATTTTATAAGGTCTCTGTGATGTTTGTCTCCTTCCTAGATGGCACCGAGTCCTCTGAGATGCGCTACGGAAATGATGAGAACGACTTCTGAGG
>NW_011221074.1:0-499 GCF_000146605.3 Meleagris gallopavo | reverse complement strand
AAAAACATTGTTTTTTTGTGGGAGTACACAAAGTTTTCAGTACAAAAACATTTTATATTAAACTTCACAAATCTCTTATCTGGAATCCAAGTACAATTTTAAGAATCTGGACAGCGTACTCTGGCAGTCTGTGTCAAGACTTTTTCAGTCTCTGGATCTGCTCCAGCAATGGTCTTGGCACAAGCTGTGCATGCCTTTGTGGTATAGATAAGATTGAGTTAAGGAACATAAATGCTGCCTCTATTAGCCAGGTTCCATTAAGAGTCTAACCAGATCACTTAATACTAAATGTTTACACAGGTTCACTGACGCATTCAAATGTAAACATTCCTGCAGATTTTCTCTCTAGGAACTTGGCAAGCCAACAGGTTGTGTTGTTTTTTTTTTCTTTTCCAGAACTCCACTTAGCATTTCCTCCCACTTAATTTGAGCATTTATGAAACTCATCTGCTGAACCAAAGATCTGACTGGAGTATCTTGCCCCAGTAACTCTAACCAC
>NW_011221073.1:0-322 GCF_000146605.3 Meleagris gallopavo | reverse complement strand
ATATCCATCTCCAGATGGGAACAACGGGGCATCACTCCATGGCACCCTTTTCTCCTTCCACACAGCAGCATCTCAACCACAGGTGCCAGGTGCCTGCAGTGGCACCGTGCTGATACACAGCAATCCATGTGTGGAACTGTCTGGAGATGGGAGGGAAGAGAACTGAAAGGGACAGAGAGGGAGGAGAAGAGAAGGGAGGGGAGCCCCAAAGGCTCTGTCCTGGCAGTGATTTACCTCTGGGTTCCACCTCAGGAACAAAAGCTGTGTCTGACCAGAACACTGGATTAAAAGAACCAGTGTAGTCACCTAGAATCACAAACAG
>NW_011221072.1:0-501 GCF_000146605.3 Meleagris gallopavo | reverse complement strand
AACTTAACCAGATTGAGGAGTCACATTTACATTGTAAGTTCTGACTGATCATACACAAAAGACTACAACAACTAGCAACCTACAAAAAAATATTTTTAAAAATTTAAAAATAAAAAGAAAAGAACAAAATACTTTCAGAAAAAGACAGAAACATTACAAAAGTGACTCTAATGATTACATACTTTTGTTCTGATTGGTGTAAACTTTCCTCACATAGCTTTAAAAGGTAGAGGTGAAAAAATTTGGTGTGCATGCTCAGTGAGAGGCTATCACACCTCGGAGGCTGGTAGCTTTTGGGATGGAGATGTGTTTTTGATATTATAATGAGCAAAATTCACCAAAGGCATTTTGCAAAAAAATTTGAGTCTTCGGCTCCGAGAGAGGCAGGTGAGCATTTTGGCACCACCAAGTCCTCATCCCAGCATCATTATTCTGTTTGTACGTCAGTTCTGATGTTGTGGACTCCTCGAGTTGCCTGGGGAACTACAACAGATCACAGAA
>NW_011221071.1:0-482 GCF_000146605.3 Meleagris gallopavo | reverse complement strand
AATCACAGGATGATTTGGGTTGGAAGGGACCATAAAGACCAACAAATTCCAAACCCATCGCCGTAGGCAGTTTTGTCACCCCTGGGTCAGGTTACCCAGGGCCCTTCAACCTGGCCTTCAGTTCCTCCAGGGATGGTACATCTGCATGATGCACATCAGCTAGGTACATTTTTGTGTAGGTGATGGTCCAAGTTGGTTTTTCTTTTTCCTGGTGGTATTTTTTGATGTTTTTCATCAGACTAGTTTATGCTTCTAAAGTTCTGTTTTGGAGGCTGCTTTAATCTCTGGGTTACAGATTCTTTCAGTATGAACTAGAACCTAAAGGGGAGGACATGTCCTGTTACTCATAGGTCAGTTTGAAAACCCCGATCTCCAACTGCTTAAATCTCATGCTCCAACCATTTCTTTTGCAGTCTACTTAAGCAATGGATCCAATAAGCAAGACAAATATCTGGGATTGTGATTGTGCTTGCATTCTTAGT
>NW_011221070.1:0-435 GCF_000146605.3 Meleagris gallopavo | reverse complement strand
CAAGTCCAGCTGTTGTTCATAGGAGACAAAAATAGTAAGAAACAAAAATAGCAGAATGTAAGCAAAACCAACAATAAAAATACAGAAAACAAACAAACAAACAAAAACCAACAAAAAACAGATGTCAGCTTTTCTGTTACTGACGATTTTTCGTAGTGTTGCCTTGACGATGACAGTGGAAATCAGCACAAATATTAAAAAGACTCTGACGTAGTATAGGCAATGAGTGAAATACTGTGCCAAGATTCTATTTGGTTGTCAATTTATATATAGTGATATAACTCTGAACAGCTCAAAAGCACATAGATGAGCCCTTAGCTTGTCAGGAGTTCAGGGAACAAAAAGGCAGCCTGCAGCTAGCTTCTTCCACTTATATTGGGCACAAACACATTATCTGCGTACTGAATTTTATTGCTAAATATGAAGAACAGTGAA
>NW_011221069.1:0-556 GCF_000146605.3 Meleagris gallopavo | reverse complement strand
TTGAGCACTGAAATCTGCAGAATTCCCAAGAACTACATGTTTGTGTCAACTTTTAACATGGAGAAAGGAGTACCATAGTCAGTAAAACTTCATCACTCAAATGTTTATAGAAAAACAAACACTGGGAGCAAGTCAGATTTAAACTCAATGAGTTATTTTAAAAGTACATACTGGCCAGAAATAATTTTCAGTAATATTTGATTAATTTCTATTAATCAGAGTAAGCTTAGATTTTCTCCACGAAAGGTGAATTCTCAGTATATCTTTCCTTATCCAGTTTCTGAGATGATAACAAGACCTAAATCTGGAAATATCTCCTTAGAGATAAGAAAAGTTTGTTATTCTTCATGCAGAAATGCATCTTGGTAAATTACTTATTTTTAGCTTTCTGTGTTCTACAAGCAATGAGGAGAAAAACAACCTTTTTTCTTTCCCATGCGGACTGCTAACAGGAATATCCTTTGCTAGCAATTCCCCTTGAAAAAAATTTGTAGATGTAATTAGAAGAAAAGGTCTCTGAAGACCTTTCACTGTACTTCAGATTTTCAACAACTAA
>NW_011221068.1:0-352 GCF_000146605.3 Meleagris gallopavo | reverse complement strand
CCCGGGCTCAGGAACAGGACTCTGCTTGGGAAAATCCACCAGGAGGACCTGCAGGCACAGATGTGATCAGACGCAGGCGAGGAGAGCTTCCACTGCACTAACTTTTCTGCCTTCAAGGAAGCAGACACTCGCAACTTACCTCTGGTTTCCCCCGAGGCACAAAAGCAGCCTTCAGCCAGCCGTCTGCATAGCCAGGATTGGGAGCACCGTCATCTGGAATCAAGAACAGCAGAGGGATGTTCCCACGGCACGCTGTGATCTCCTCGCTCGGAGACGGGGCAGGGCTCAGCTCGTGGGATGGCAGACTCGGGCCGCGACTGCCCAAGCTACAGGGCGACCTGGAGCCCGGCAC
>NW_011221067.1:0-349 GCF_000146605.3 Meleagris gallopavo | reverse complement strand
AACATCTTTTCAGGGCTCGCCTGGTTCTCCCGGCTGCCATAGAAACCCCTGTTTAGCTGAAAGTATATTAAAGGATGGCTCTGGCCCTCGCACTGAATTCATCACATTGTATTCCCCCAGAAAAAAACAAAACAAAACAAAACAAAAAAAAAAAAACAAGAAGAAAGCCCACCCCCCTTTGCCTCCTCTGCTGCTGCTTTCTTTGGCCAGGGGAGTTGGTCACCCTCTGGTTTGTTTTGTGATCAACTCCCCCCCCAAACTCACACACATTCTAGAAGGAAGGCCACATTCAGGCTCCTTAGAATAAAAGTGCAGATATGGGAAAACTGTGGGGTGAAGCCCTCCCTGC
>NW_011221066.1:0-537 GCF_000146605.3 Meleagris gallopavo | reverse complement strand
AAATTCTTCTCTCTCCAGATAATATCGAAATGACAGCAGGGAGACTGAAGCCCTATTTTGTTTAAGAAACAAGATTTCCTACACAAAAAATACTACACTCAGTTGTTGATAAATGCATCACATTTCATCTGATGAAATTCTACTATTACTTTAATTCACATTACATTACCAATTTACATTTTATTCTTGTTCGGGGTTTTTTTGTTTGTTTTTTTGTTTTTTTGTTTCTTCTTTTTGCAAAAAATACCTTAAGAAATGACTTCTAACCTTCCCCTCAACCTTTACCAAAGACATTTGTACTGCATGCAGCTAAAGATGCATCAATGAAATACAAAAGACTCACAAAATAAATTATATTCCCTTTCTTCACTGACCTAATTCTCAAAAGGTCTTGCAAGCTATGAGAAAACAAAAGGTAGGAGTGCTCTCCCTCTTCCCAAGCACAACAGCATTGGTCATAGTCTGATATACACCACAGCAATCTCATGAATACAGGTAATGCGAGGTAATGATCAATTTCAAAAAGATTATGACCAG